>NW_028297138.1:9505110-9655280 GCF_055798465.1 Pogonomyrmex barbatus
GTGGCGGCGGTGGCGGCGGTGGCGGCGCCGTCCCTGGAAGCGATGCCGCGCGCGTACGTTGCACTCGTATGAATGCTCGAGCGATTCTCGAGGCACCGCCGCCGAGACTGCATTCACGTGCACGCGAATTACGACACGAGGAGCACGCCTCGCCTCGGGGTAATACGAACGACGAAGGCAGTAGGTTACTCGCATCCGGTGAAATAACAATGAAAGAAAACAGACAATGCCCCGGGACGCACAACGTTTTACATACTGAAATGGAAAAAAAAGGAGATTTAAGTTACGAATAAAAAATAATAACTCTATAAACCCGACAAATACAAGCCGGGGAATACGAAATTAATCGAATCAGGGGAGAACGAGCGCACGCACGTTTTGTAGAATTTAATTAAGCTTGAGTTATAAAATTTCTCCAATTACGAATATTTAAAAATTAGCTGCGTACAAGAAGAAATAACGATGTATCCGTTGGAGTTATAGTAATGATATAATCGCAAGGCTAAAGCGAGAGAAATACAATAAATCGTATTAAATTAAAATTAGAATCTTGTACAATGAGAAATAGAGTAGTCGATAAGATCCATACTTTATACTACAAGTTGCTAACATTTCCTCGCAGCAGGCTTATGTAGACAGAGTCTTTCTGCATGAGCGAGCATGAATCATAGAGCCGATTAATATACTTCAGATAATTTTTCATCTCCTAAAGCGCAATTGCCCTATACACAATACATTGTTTTGATAAGTTTCCGTATGCGAAGAGACGCGAACAAAATGTAACAAAAGGCTTATAATTAAATTAATAAGGCGATAATTCACCTAACAACTATAGTTTTTTAAAGCATTAATTCAGTAGCGCTCGATTGATGTCGAATTTTGCTAAACGTGAGAATTTTTTTCTATAATCAAATCCGAAAAAAAATTCTCCAAGAATTTCCTAATTTTGAAGATAATTTATTAAAAATTCTAAAATAAAAGTATTTTTAAATCTTACAAAACCTTACAAAATAAATATGTATTTATTGTGCAAAATTCTTAATATTTTCCATTCATAAAAACATAAATTATAAAATAAGATTAAGAATCATTCGAGTTAATAATTAAATTTGAAAAATGTTGAAAGAAACTATAAAGACTCTAAAACATAAATATTTTATATTGCATAAAGTTTTTAAACTTTATTTTTAAAAGCTATAAACAAAAAATTATATACATAATGTAAAACACAAAATTCAATCTTCATAAAACTATTAAAGTAAATATATCCGCCTCCATCAAATAAAATTGCACGAAATCAATATCTTCAATACTGAATATTAGATTAATCATAAAATCAGCCTGATATTCAGAATGGATAGATCCACCGTCGTCATTAAAAATCTAGTCAATAAATTCCCAATCATAATATAAAGACAAAATATTAGAAAAGATAACTTGAGAAAAATTCCTTAAGAATTCTGATTTTTCAAGGTATCCCAGGTTTCCCAGTAGACATCCTGCAAAATGGAAATGGACAACACAGATCCTTCCGGCACGAGTGAAGAAGGAAAGCGGGTCGTTGAACGAGCGGAAAACGCACGTGGATACCTAGCGCGTAGGTCGCAAGACGATGACTACGACGACTACGACGACGAGGACGACGACGACGACGACGACGACGACGACGACGACGACGACGACGACGACGACGACGATGAGGATCGATCGATCGCGAAGTTTCCACGCTCGGTGCCTACGCGATGGATCGATACCGCTGTTGTTCCGCGCGCTCTTCGTCCCACGTACCTTCTTGCGGCTTTACAATGTTGCACACCGCAGTGGCGGCGGCGGCGGCGTTCCGCCTTCGCAGGCGAACCGTGAAACAAAGGAAGTCGAAGTAGTCTCGTAGTCAGGGCGACAACTATAGGCCTACCGGCGTACACACGGAACACGGCTGTTTACGGTGCGTCCTGCGCACGAAAGTAAAGAGGGATCGTGCACACGCCAACGCGTGCGGAACGAAAGCCCTTTTCCCGTCGACACTGTAGCGAAAACTGTGGAGAGAAGGGCCTGCCTGTACAACATCGCCATAGCTGTGTCTCTCCGCCGAGCGAAAATTCTCCGCAGCGCCGTATCGCGGCCGACGCGCAATTCGCCGTTGCGTAAAATATTTTTTAAGCCTCGGGCACGCGCGCGACAACGTGAAACTTTATTTATAGTGCATTTATAAATAACGGGGTTATGTGAAATGTGCTTACGTGAATCTGCATTTATGAGAAATATTAACTGCATTTATGAGAAATATCGCGGTAATCATAGGTATAGAAGTATTTTCATACTTCGACGTTGGTCGTACGCGCTTCGAAATAAGTCTCGTATACCTCGACATTCTTAATTCATACCGCATTGCCTATATGACTACACGTTAACCTTTATATGTTTGAAACCGAATGAATATTATATATGTGAAATTATCTAATCACGTGTAATTATCTAAAAGAAAAGAAAAAGAAAAACTTTTCTTCGTATTTTTCTTCATGGCTCCCCTTTTAAATTAATTAATTAATTAGCCGACTTTTGCTTAGGACTATTAGAAAAAAAACTTTACGACCGATGAAATTGACAGGAACGCCCGTTTCCCGAGACAAATGGTGGAAAATGATGTATAAGTAGGTTATTGATTTTCACGGACTATAATACCTCGCGCGTTCAGCTTTTTTTTCGCAAATCGAGCGGCGTGGGGAAGGAAGGGGATTAATTCCGCAAGCACGACGCGCTGGCGTCGGAAGGATTACAACGTAATCGAATAACTCGGCCTGTTATTAAGCCGCTGTGTGTGTGTGTGTGTGTGTGTGTGTGTGCGTGTGTGTGTGTGTGTGTGTGTGTGTGCAAAATGCACGCGGCGTGCAAGCGTCCCCGACGCACCCTGCGTAAAACGCGCGCGGGATGGAGAGACGCGCGCGTGCGCGCCACAAACGAACGCGGGACAAAAAGTTCATCCGTCGACATCGCCGCGATATAGAGGTCTGGTTCAGTGAAGCGTGCGTCTATTAAAATACAGACGAGCTGGCTGCAACGATGGGTCTCTTCCGGCCTGCGTGCCAAAAATAAACCGCGGCTAATATGAAAGTTCCAGCGACGAGAAATTAACGGGCAACTTTCATCGATGCTATAAAAGCGATTCGTAATTCATAATGACTATAATAGCGATAATGTAAAACTATGTAACTAAATTTTATCGAGCTGATATATACGTAGACGACAAATTTGCCGTGCGAGACTAAAATTATTTAATTTAACGATATAATTAATTAATCGCACTTTTTTTACTTTTTAGTTTCTCTACTGTATTTTATATTAAATATTGATATATATTATATATTTTTTTGCTTATCGCTTACCGAAATAGACATTGGATGCGATTGATTCCGGGAAGAATTAACATGTCGGCTTTTGCTTGCCGCGCATCGATTCGCGCAATATCGGAAATAAACGGACTCCGCGTCGATTCTCTAAACCGGGTTTCTAAATTATCGGCATAATTTCGAGGCCCTCCGTCGTCGTAGCCGAGACGGGCAAAGTATATGTCAACGGCAGATCCTGACGCTTATATTCGAGGCCTCACGAAATTAATCGCGAACGATCGAGTGTGACGACCAGGCAGGCACGGCGCTCCTGCGTAGTCAATTGGTCAGAGATGTCAACGACAGGTGGTCCTCATTTATACTCGAGATCTCGCGAAATAGGTCGCAAATACGGCCGTACATCGAACAGTGAGAAACGCGCGCGTGCGGCGGCGGTGACACGATTCGCGTTACCGATTACCTGACGACGTCAAGACCAGAACGAGATATCGAGAATCGATACAACCGGCATATAATGCTTACTCTTCTATTTCGCGCCGATGGCAGCTGCCCAAGCCTCTATCACGGTATTGTAGATCTAGCGAATGGCAATCGGCGAGATATAAGAAAAAGCGACGGAACAAAATGCGCTCTATATTATACGGAGTTGGTAAGAGAAAGAACGTGAGATCTGGCATCCTCGAGCGGAGGGCGTAGAAAGATTCATTGAAATATCAGAAACGTTTCGTGCGTTCTAGAAACAGGCCGCAATTTTCATTTGCGCGCGAAAACACTCAAGCGTGACCTACACGGAGATAAAATGTTTCAAGGGAACTTATTAAGGTCTATTAAAGTTATTCTTGGAATTATACGTTTAATAAAATTGGAACTCATATTTAGACATTAAACTATAATATAAAGAAACTAATTTTTTAGTATCTTTATCCTTAGTATGAAACAATAAATAATAAAATTAAAAACTTCCCTCATCTATACAATATAAAATAATAATTATTATGCCTGTGTATCAATTGTTAAGATAAGTCCGGCTTTTTAACTTATAAATATTCTCATATTTAACAATATGAAAAAAATGTAACAATACAACGCGTCACATCGCTACGAAGCAGCGAATATTTAAGCCGGTATAATAAAACGAATAAAAAAACGTCAACTTGTTGCAAAATTTCGCGACGGAAAATCTGCGGTGCTCCGATCCTGCGTACGTTTCTCTCCACAACCGGGGCGGTCTGTCAAAACGCCAGAGATGACGAAGAGTAGTTCGCAACTCTTGTCATGAAATGCGAGCACAAGTAGGAACGCTCGGGGTCGCTCGGTCGGCTGGTTGATTGGTTGGTTGGTTGGTTGGTTGGCTGGGTGGTTAGTTGAGATATAGTGGGGATATAGCAAGGTGTAGATCTCATAACGTAGTAGTGCATATTTCTATTACTACGTTGTAACCTCCGCACGCTCAGGTGGTCTTCCCTTCTCTCGACCTCCACGAATCAGATCTGTTTCTTTCAACCCCCTTAGCGGCGTGTAATCGAGATATAAGCAACAACCCTTTTATCAGTCCCCTAACCAGCCAGCCAGCCTGCCGATCCAGTCATTCAGTTATACAGCCAGCCAATTGACCAATCAGCCAATCAACCAACCAGCTAGTCAATCAGCCAGCTAGCCAGCCAGCCAGCCAGCCAGCCAGCCAGCCAGCCAGCTAGCCAGCTAGCCAGCCAACCAGCCAACCAGCCAGTCATCCAGTCAGCCAGCCAGCCAGCCGCCACCTACTCCGCCTACTCTTCTTTCTCCTCCACGTTGCACGTCGTAGCCATGGCAATATTGATCGACCAGCTAGGCAGGCAGACAGGCAGGCAGGCAAGCAGGCAGGCAGGCAGGCAAGCAGATAGGCAGGCAGGCAGGCAAGCAAGCAAGCAGGCAAGCAAGCAGGCAGACAAGCAAGTAGGCAGGCAAGCACGCGGGCAGACTGGCTGCCTGATTGGTTGGCTAGCTGACTAGGTTGGCATGCTCGCTGTGCGCTTCCTACAACGTCCAACGTGCTTGCGGGGTTTGCCGGTCCGCCACGCCGGCCGGCACCCACCTCGGCATCCTTCTTTCGATCGTGTGCGGATTGTACCATCGCGCCACCATCACGTAGCAGGAAACTGCGAAACTCTCAACGGATTCCAAAAGTTCGTGGATCTTGACGATTCGCAAACTTGAGCTCGTTCGCGGAAATTGAACCGACAATAATATTATTTGAAATTTTAATGAATAAATCTACATCTATGTCTCATCCGAAGCATGATAACGAATTATGATAATTAACACTCAATAATTTTCTAGCATTACGTTCACTCATTCTTGTATAATTTTATTAAATGGACCATTCATTTTCAGTTTAATAATTCGTCTAATAACGAAATTATTCATAAATATATCATTATTTCTTGTGTTAAAACTATGAAACTTTGCGAACTGAACATCTTTATTTTTAAAATTTATTACTTTTTATATTTATTTTAAAATAATTGAAATTTTACATACATCATATTTCCCTCCGACATCAAATTTATAGAGGCACGGGTAAAAAAAATACGGACTGATGTGAAAAATATGACTTTTCCATCTCCCTTTCGCAAATTCATCAAGTTACAGTTTCTCCTTATATTAGCTTAGATTTGCTTTGACGTCGACCAATTAATGTCGGAGAGGAAAGAATTTCCATTTGAAGAACAACCGAAGCGAGACCGCGATCGGCCGACGAACTGTTTCCGATATCCGGTAGGATTTGGCGATCGGAATTTCTTTAACGGTCGCCATCGCGCGAGGCCGATCGAACAAACCCGAAAGATCCAATTACATCCATCGTGTCGGACGAAGATTACAGGCTGGCTGGCTTGTGCCCGCTGACTCCGGCCGGCCGGTTAGCTGACTGGAAAAGTTTTCTTCTTTTTGGATCACGGGGCGCAGGTGTGTGCGCCGTGCCGGCACGAGGCCGGTTCAAAAGATCTGACCCGAATGGCCGAATGGCCGAGATCCATTCTAGAAGCTGACCGAATGCCCGGCCAAGATTCTCGGCTCTGAAAACCGAACGATAGCGCGCGCCCGGATCGAATACGACCCGACGACCTCGTCGGTGTCAAACCGAAGTATTGAGAGGGAAAGGGGGAGCGAGAGAGAGCAAAGGGAAGAAAATGTAGAAAGAGCGAGGTCACAGTGCAAAATTAGACGTGTTAAATAATAATATCCGTGACAGATAGTACGCTACTGCTCGTACGACATCCATGAATGTTTCTGTCACACGGAACATCGAGCAGTGGTAAATCGCCGTATCTCTCCGTGTGCTCGATACGGAATTAGATTTACTGAATCGTAACGTCGAGATATATCCCGCGTGTCAGTATTCGCCAGCTTTTACTATTCGCCATCGGAAAATCGCGAGGCGCAGCGATATCATACTGTTTATTTCTGTTTGTGGTTCTCTGACAAGTCCTTCTTTGGAAAATGTGAAAAAGTAATAGAGCATAAATAAGCAGAGTTCGTATATCGAAATAAAAACTTGAAATAAAATCCATGCAAGCATGGAGTACTTATCGTCGCGTACACATTATACACACACTTTACGACTGTCGATTTACGATAATGGCTTGATCGACCTCGAAATAAATATTCCATTCGGCGTTTTATATTTTAAATCGAAATGTCACGAACGATTTATAGTCGTTCTCACGACAAGCACGACCCGCGACGTGTTAAGCCTGTAATTTCATCGACCCCCTTCAAACGTCTAATTTTGCGGTTCGTCCAAGTTTTCGCCAAAGAGAGGTACATTGTAATTGGGTCTCGACCTACCACAGATATTGCACACAGAGACACGGTTAAACAGGGGCTCAGTCGAGGTCCTTAACCTCATACCGGAGTTCCAACAACCAGATGAGCGGTGGTAAGATCGAACAAAGAGAACTTTGGTCACTATTCCTGTTTGTCACTTTCGTAAAGCCTATAAAGCTATAAAATTTGCAATCTTATCTAGAATTAAATTCAGATCCCTCTTGACGTTTCAATTCTTCTCACGTTTTCAGATGAAAATTTTAATTAAAAGATTACAAAAACATGAATTACTCTAATGAATGACATGGAAAAAGGAATCGCATTGATAGGAGTGGAAACGAAATCCAGGCATAATACTACGAGTGCTAATTTGTATGATGGAAAGATCGATTTCTCGGAACAGGATTAAACGTCTCGTCTTCGAACGTGTTGTTCTTATACGAGTAAAGTATTAAGGCAGAGCCGATCTGATGCTTCGTAACGTTCGCTATCCCGATGGCTAGAACATATTTCCCCAGATTACACCCATTATGTCGGGAGATGCCGACGCTATACGCGCACGCCGGACACGTGATCAAAAGGAGCAGCGTAAAACGAAGAGCTGAATAAAGATTGAGAGAGAGAGAGAGAGAGAGAGAGAGAGAGAGAGAGAGAGAGAGAATATACACAGGCCGCCGACGTCGTATGCCTTCGAGGGGCTTCGTACGTACGTTCGTCGAGAGGGCTCTAGATGCAACGATACAATACAGAGAGGTGTTGCGGCTGGTAAGTGCATAAATTACCTATGGCTCTTCACGCACGAACACCACAAATATTTACCGTAGCCGGTCTATGGCCGCGGCAACCAACAGTCATTCCGACCTCGCTTTCCAACCTCGCGCTCTATCGACATCCTCATCGGCAATGACTTTGCGAGAGCTTACGACCCTGACCGCACGCTGCGCGCGAAACGCGATGCGTCGCTCTCTAAAGGTAGGGAAGCGCCGGCGAAAGAAAAAAAAAAATCGCCAAGGGGTTAATAACCGTCGAAACGCTCGATAATCGGTATGCGGGCGCACAATCGATCGCTAATGACTCGCCAACTTTCTAATGAGCTCACGTGTGCCTCTAATGGAACTCGCAAACGTTATTATTATAAATTAACATTAAAGACGCTATTACTATCTGTCTGCCTGGAGTAACTGTTAAGTACGCGCGGTGAAGGTACATTAAACGTTCCAGGACGGAAAATGGGGGGGAGACACATACGTACGCGCTTGATCTAAGTTTAAACTCGAGAGAGCGAGCTGCTGATTATAGGTAGAAAGTTCGTGAGGCAAACTGTCCCAATTTTGCCTTGCGCATCGCTTCCAAGAAAAGAAAGAAAATGTGATTTTCGCGGCCGCCTGCATATATCACATATATCAGTAGTTTCTCCCGCCGCGTGCGTTGCCATGATCACAGGATACGGGCGACCTTCGGTATACCACAACGGAGCGTAACATCTAATACTATGCTTCCCGACGTCACAACAGCTATTCCCACGCGTGTTTACCTCCGGAGGATCAGCTTTATCGTCCGACCGGGATCCATCGTCATCTACCGTAGACACGTGGACGACATGAGCAGTCAGGCGAAAATGGTAGATGGATACCATTGCATGACACGTGGAGATCAGGGGAAATAACACGAATTATGGAAAATTCATCCTCCCAAATTATTTAAATCCAACGACAAACTTAACATTGTACAATTTTAATAATTTTCATGTCACGACGCGCTGTCACGATAAAACAGAATTTTATCATATTCATCTGTACAATATTATTTCAAGTTATAATTAAAATGATAACTTAATACGATTAAATTGGCGATTAAACGGTCATGTAAAAATTTTTTAGAGTAACAAAATTTCATAATAATTTATTTTATAGATATTCTGTGAAAATTCAGACGACAGAGTCTGCCTGCGATGAATAAACTGAACAGACGAGATAGAAATCGACGAGATTCTCTCCGATATCGACCGTCGACTCGCGCCAATTTGCAATTAGTTCCCGTGAAAGTTTAAAATCGAGCTACAGCTACGACTACGAAATGTTATCAAGATGTCACATCAAAGAGAGCCTCCGTCTTGCCGGGCTTGCGATCTAGCCTAACGTCGCACAACATTTCGGTCGTCGTCGGTCCAGTCTAATATTCAAAATGT
Source organism: Pogonomyrmex barbatus (assembly GCF_055798465.1). Lineage (NCBI taxonomy): Eukaryota > Metazoa > Arthropoda > Insecta > Hymenoptera > Formicidae > Pogonomyrmex > Pogonomyrmex barbatus. The sequence goes on from NW_028297138.1 coordinate 9,514,453, forward strand.
ACCTCCAAACGACAACTCTGGAGCCGGTTCTCTCTAACCTTCCTCACTAAAAGCTGCTCTCCCCGAAACCGACACCGTCCTGTATTCCGTTGATAGCTGCTAGTAGCTCGCCACGATCTTCGCCCTTCGGCGAAACGAAGCAAGAAAGCGTTCCCGACGTCTAAAGAGCTTTGAACTTTACTCCCGTCCATCGTCAAGTTCCCACACGCGGCCGGAGATCGATCAAATTGACGTCAGAATGTAATTCGGTAAACTCGCCTCGGTTCGCCGTATCTTTCGATATACCTCGTGACCGTTCAATCTATAAACGTACATTCCGTACGCAACATTTCCATTTATCGAAATAATGTAATTCGAGTAATAAATTGTATAAGTTCGTGTTACGTAATAAAATGTGATTCTACGAGGATGATGGATCTGTAAATCAGGAGCGTTCGCTCGAGTATCTGTGCATCGCCATAAATTTTCACGGAGGAAAAATCCCTTGAATTTCAATTGTCGCGGATTCGTCGCCGTCATCGCGCTAATCGAAAACATTTTCTCTTCACGACGAGGAGAGACCGATGTTCCGGACGCGCTATTCGCGACCGTCCATCGATCTTCGCGGACGGAAGCGGATTCCGCGGCCTTTATCGTCCAGAAAAATTCACCGTTGGAAATGGCAAACGCATTAAGCGTGTGGATGAAAAAGGAATGATGACACTATTCCACAATCTCCTCCTCCTTCTCCCTCTCTCGTTGTGTTATCTCGAATCTCTCACCCTCCCCCTCTCTCCCTCCCTCCCGGAAGATAATGCTGCCAGCTACGAAAGGAAGAAAGATCTTTTCCTCGCGTGGATTCACTCAACCGGCGGCAACGGCGCCGTTGAGAAAAGTGGATTAATAAATCAGGAGCTAATCCACCATAATATTCCCCGCGTCCATCCGGCACCACTTTGCGGATGCTACGCGCTTTCCAGCATGCCTCTAAAAAGTAAGATCGCGCACGCCGCATCGCTGCGTGACAAACACTCATTTGATTTCACGGCGTAACACGGCAAGCGTTTTAACCAACTTCGTTCGGAGTCTAGAAGCAGGTATCATCATCGCGGGTTCCGTGCCACGCGCGCCCAACTATTTAAAGAGCCGATCGGCAAAATGCGAAATCGATATTCTTGTTAAATTTCACCGCGGCTCGCCATCGCTTTCCACGCATGCTACGGCATACTAATGACACTTTAACCAGCGTCATAATCGGATTACTCTTCGATTCATATGCATAATTTCCTACTACTTTGATGCCTCAAATACTTTTTTTTTTTTATTTTTTTTTTTAAAGAGTCGTTCTCCTTCGATCTCTTACGCGTTCAGTCATCGTAAAATTCCGCGGTTATTTTACCCGAAAATATTCGTGGTGCGCACTTCAAGTTTAATATAAAGAAAATTTCGAATTCAAACATGACGTTGTGCGTAAGAAGATGGATCGATAATATTTTTAGCAATATATTTCGACTAAGATCTTATACTCTTGCATAACTACAATATTTATAAACATTTTCGTTATTTAAATAACTTATAATACAACATCAAAATCATAATATAATTATAATATTATAATATATATGTGCGTGTAAGATTTTTATCGAGAAAATCTAATCGAAACTGAAATGAAAATGTGGTCGAATTTCTGAATTTGGTGAGAGAGAGGGAGATGGACGAAAGACAATATATCGTCCGACATTTCAATTAGGATTAGGATCATAAATCAACGAAACAATTTCGTGACAATCCTTCCCGCCGGGGATGTCACGCGGTATTCGTTTTCCTACGGACCCACATATATTACGTACATCCGTCGTATAGATAACGTTTGTTGCGACTTCATTAGCCGACTCGAACCGAACCTATCCCTCACCTTGCCTCGCCGCGAGGACGTAAATGTCACGAGAACAGAACACGCAGACCGCCGCCGCGGCGCATCGATATCAGCCAGACTTCCGGGAGCGGGATAGAGATACAATTCATGAACTGGGCGTGGGCGATACGCATAACTCTGTGCGCGAGGCATTCTTGTCAGATAATCCACGAGCGGTGCCGAGTAATCGCGCAAACGGCGAGCGAAGGAGTGATCTTATCGCCTGAGTGCGCGCGCGTTACTTTCCTCTTGGCGCATTACGATTAACTGCAGGCAAAGTCGAGATTATCCTTCTCTTTCGTAGTCGGCGGTTCCAAGAAGCTAATGTTAGTTCCGAGTCGACTGATCTTTCACGAGTAGGGAGAATGAGAGAGGGTATTTGGATGTCGTATTAGCACCAAGGGAAAAATCTCGCTCGCGAATAAACGACTAACTTATTCTCCACGAAAAGGAAAAGATTCTCTCCTAGCGAATTGTACCTTCGCATTTCAGAATGAGAGATAATGCCGAAGAGAAACTCTATTTTCAAAACGTATCATTTCCAGTACAACAATTCATCGCGCGTCAATTAAACGCGTTCCTGGCTACTTTTAATTTTTCTTAATAATTATAATTATACTTCGTATTTTTTTTTTTTTTCAGATTAATATTTAACGTAAGGTTACATTTCTCAGGAATTTATATTACGATTAAATTTATTTCTTCGAAAATCTATTCTATTCCAATATTGTATAAAATATAAAGATATTTGTAAGCGTTCATTCTGCTAGATTAAATCGTACCATCGTTATAAAATCCATTATTTGTAGTACTATTACTGTTATTATTAGAAAATATAAATAGGATAGCGGAAAACCGGGAAAAATTCTTTCTTTTATAAAAATATTCGTCGACGATTCAACAAGCATCGTTCCCTTTTATCTCTCCGTCGTCGGTTATGCTGCAAACGAATAAAATGAATAACGTTAAACACACCGCTCCAGGAGACGCTCTACGGGCGTAGACGCGCGGTTAACGGAGCGGAAACTATTCCGGAGATCGCGAGCGAGATTCTGCTCCGCGAGGCGAGATCTCGCGCGCGCGTCCGCGACCCGTAACGGAATTCCTGAATTCCTGGACGAAGTCGATCCCGAGAGAGGAGGAAGCGACGCGGTCACCTATCTAGCGCGACTCTATCTCGCGCAGGAAGCGGCCAGAGAAGAAAATGTTGCACAAGAAGAAGGTATTATTAGCCGTCTCACTGAGCAGGGAGAAACGTTGCCTCCGCAGCGGCGTGAATGAGGAGGCATGGATATCGTCTCTTATTCCTCCTTGTCGACCATCACCACCGCCACCGTCACTATCACCGTCTCTCTTGTACTCGCTCTCTGTTTCTCTTCCTTTCCCTCTCTTTTTCGCCATTTTATTTTTATTACGCTTGGCTAAGCCGCCGCAGCTCGAGAAACATTCCGCCCCATCCTTGCACGGATCTACTTCTCCTCGTATTCTCTTTTTCGTCCTTTTTATCCCGCGTGTCGGCCCACGCGCGTGCAACATTCCGCGTTACGTAAGACAAAACAACCGGTTGGGAAAAAGGAACGAATAAATAAGCTCTCCGTCCGCCATACCGAGAGGAGAGGAGAGGACGAAGGAGAGACGTGCGAAAATGAGATAACGCGATTAGATCGTAATACCTCTCGGGAGTAGTAATTGAATTGGGGGAAATTAGAAAATAGGCGTGCGCGTGCGATGCGAGATATGCGTTCCCGATGTTTGTTCTTGTTCGCGGTGGAGCAATTAGCGCGTCATCGATAAATAATACATCGCCCGGCGATTAGATCGTAACGCGCATGAGCGTCGTGTTAATTAGGCGCGTTAATTAATTGAGGTCGATATCTCTTGGAACGCGATCGGCTTATCGGCCGTTTTTTTTTACGTCCGATTTGGAAAAAAAAATAGGTCCTCTTTAATGTCTGACACGCCGAGCGATCGATGCGAGGCATTTACGATGATCTCGTAATGGACTTGTACTTTACGTTAATGGTACACGGCGGGCTTTAAAATTTGGGTGCGCGCGAGGAGTATTAAACGCCGATCAGGTTCGCACTCTACTCGACCAAGTAATTAAACGAGCGAATAAACGATTACTCGATTAAATTGTTATTGGCTTATTCGTTTGGTCGATTAATCAGGAAAATGTTTGTATGCTTTCATCGTATTTTCGTTCGCTTTGCCGCGCTAAAGCATCAGGCAATTTGTTCGTCATTCGTAGCGAGCGAGTATTTGTACGTATACCCAGAATGTATGTCTCTTTGCTATAATGCTATAAAAATTTTCATCGTTTGAAAAGTCTGTAAAAAAAATTTACGAATTGCTATTTATAACTGCTGAAGATCTCATTATTATATTATTATGAATTTTTGTTGCGTGCGATTAAAACTGCGGAAACAGAATTCAATGTTAAAAAGTTATATTCGAAGTTTAGAATTATTAAATGTGCAGTCAATGATTGGAGCGTTTTAAATATCCATGTCTCATAATGGGTTGCGAATTTAATTAAGCATTTTACGAAGCGCTTGCTTCGATTCTGTCGCACTAATGTTATGTGAATAAGAAATTAACAAATGGATAATTATAATCCTTTATCCCTCTAATGGGGCCTGATGCTACTATAATGAATTAAAGGAAATGATAATTTTCTAATGAGAAATGTTATTTTAATTTTTTATAGATAAAAATTATCTAATTATTCAGTTTTATACAAAATATAAACTATGTTTGAAACTATTTTTATCAATAAAATAAAAAAAATAAAAAAAAAATAAAAAAAAACGTAAAATTAAAAGCTGCTCCATTACAAATATTCTGAGAATTATAATTGACCGTTTGTATAATGAGGCATTCGATTATACCTTATCTTACCTACAATTACATCGAATTACGTGTAGATTAGATTTCCGTCGGTAGTTTCGAGAGGCCGAGGAAGACGCAAATTAACTTGCCTGCGCCGACTTCCAGGATGCAGTTTCAAATACTTAGGAAGTTAACGCGGCAGGAACCTCGAAAAATTCACAGATCCAATCCAAAATAAACATCAAATAAATATCGAATACGCACTCAAAATATTAATACATCAAAACATAAAAAAGGATAACAATTTTTATCATAAATCGAGAGTCACAAATCTTTTATTCATTCAATGCCGACAGAAATCTAATTATAACCACGAATCTCGTTTTCCTCTGTAATGCTTCTAAATAATGTTGTCTCGCGCGAAACTTGACGGCAATGTGGCAAATAATATCCTCGCGCGAGACGAGATCGCGTATACATTTATGGCGAGACAGGCTCGATCGTTTCCATGAACGGTTTCCGCGATATGTTTACGCGCATCGGGTGGGTGAAACCAGTCGGGCACGAAAAGTCAACTCGCCGATCTCGATCTATGGCGGGCCCACATGACCGGCCCGTGCGCGCATACGTCGGACAAGTCCGCGAGTTAAAGGACTTTTAAGTCTGTCCCGCTGTGATTTACGACGCTCGTTTAAAACCCATGATGAGCGAGCCATCGTCGATCTTGGCGCGCGCGAGGGCGGACGACTGTCTCCCGTGCGCCGAGCTCTTGCCCGGGGAAAATTGAGTGTCGGAGCGAGGGCGCAAAGCCCGACCAGGTTCTCTCGACCAAGTTCCTGCAGTTACCCGGCGGTCTCTCGACGGAGATGCTAGAACCTTCAATTAGTAGGCAAAACGAACTATTATCGCTTCATCATACGAACGATTGAGGATCTTTTCGTAAATTAAACTTCAAAAGCGAGAACAGATAACAACCCTCATTACCTTGGTTTAATTTTAAGAAAACTGCACTCTGAGGGAAAATTATTTATTTTTTTTTTAGATAACAAATTATATTAACATTTTGTAATCAAAAAGTTCCGATTTATTTTCCTTTTCTTAAATCGCTATTGTACCTGCATTTTGTTATACTTATAAAAAAAATTTTCAAGATAGGATGAACGCATCGTTAAAAAAATGTTATGAGCAAAGTCGACGGGATGAAATCATGCTCCCGAATGGGGCAATGAGCTCGGCATTTCATATCCGGCCGTTAATCATCACACATTGATTAACCATACAAAGACAAGCGACGACTTAGAATGCGTGTCATCGTGCATATCGCGCCGATCGGACGATCGGTCTCCCGGGACTCGCTCGTGCGTATACGCGTACGCGAGCAGGAAGCGCGCACACACCGGTGTGCGGCACACGCGGAGGCGCAGTCACAGCTATGCAACGCCCACTCGAACTGCATTCATTCATAAAAGTGGCGAGAACGGACGCGGGAGCTTCACGTCGCGTCGCGCCACGCCGCGCCTTGCTTTAGCCCCCGGCCGCCGGCCTTTTACGAGCCGAGTGTACGCCGACTCTCGACGGTGCATAACGCACACGCACGCAGTCTCCGTGCCGGAGAGAGAGAGAGAGAGAGAGAGAGAGAGAGAGAGAGAGAGAGAGTGCTAATGGCCGCGATCGCTATCGACGTCGGTAGTAAATTCAAATATACGTACTTCCCGAATCGCGGCGACAGGGCGGCCGGCGCCGTGCTGCTATTATTATACCTCGAACGCGCGAGCGATCGACGTCAGAATCCGCGAGAATGGATACCGCGTGCAAATTGTGGCGAAAGGGAGAGAAAGATGCGAGAAAGGGAGAAAAACACATTTCCTTGCTCCTGTTTTCCTTTACTTATTACTCCAGATGTTTGTACCAGAGTTAAAATCATAGAACTATTTAGACAAGACATTTTTATCTTAGTTTTGAAGTAAAAATTTGGCTTGAATTGAATCAATGAAAAAATGAACGCTTCTGCCTCGTTTTCAATACAACTATTAATTAAGTATATCTAAATGATTAATATAAATGTGATAATTTTTTTGAAATCGAGTTACAAATAAATATTTAATCAGTGCATCCGTGAATAAATTAAAGATTTAAAATAATTAATTAGAAGAAACAAAATATTTAAGAAGACGACTATATCAGAAATATTTTGACATACGTCACATTCCAGCATAATAATAATGTAATAATATAATATAAAATGATAATGCGCATTTTATTTTCCTCTTAAATACTAAAAAACTGCCTATTTAAAAAAACCAGTTTGATACAGAAATGCATCGGAAGATAATGGGGAGTCTGGCTGGACCGTTCGAATCCATCGTGTATATAATATCCCAAAATGTTCTGTCGCGACGGGGACCTTCGAACGTTGACGAGGGAAACGTAAAAGAATAAGAAAAAAACCGTTGATACCGCGCGCGGCTGCCATCCGGGGTAATGTTCATGAACGAAACCGGTTGGTCGATTTGTCCAAAGTATAGAAGACCGAGGTTTCCCTGCTCGAGTTCGAATAACGAGGTTGCCGGTTCAGTTTCGTGAAACTGGTTTTTTTTCCTCCCCTATTTCATCTTCCTCCGTGCTACGCTTCTTGTCCTCGCGCAAGCTTGTCGAGCTTTCCGAAGAGAGAGAACGAAGGAACGAAGACTGGTGGCGAGGTTTTCTTATCGCATCGTATGCCGCTGGGTACCGTTGCGGTTGCATTTGCGGCATGCTTCGACTTTTTGCGTGGCCTTGAAAGCGGACAGAATCAGGACGTCGTGTCGTCTTCGCGAAGTCTGAACGGAGGAGAGTCAGCTGTCTCGACTGCCTTTAATCTCGCGATCTGGTTGTTTTTAATAATGCCTGAGCGTCTCGACTGCGTAATTTTCGCTCCTCGATTTTATATAAACGATTATTTCAAATCCTACGTACTGACATATTTTAATTCATAAAATTTGAAATAATGTCTTGTCAATAATTAATAGATTAATTAATAGATTAAGGAAATTATATCTTCATTCGAGTTACTTTTTTATCTCTTTTTCATACAATTATTAATTATTTTTAGTATTATTATATTATATATTTTATATTATTATTACAGTAATTATATGTAAATATATAAAAATCAGAATTTATTATATGTAACGTATTATAAATTAAGAAACAAAATTTGTTGTTTTATATTGTATGTGTGTGTGTGTGTGTGTGTGTGTGTGTGTGTGTGTGTGTGTGTGTGTGTGTGTGTGTGTGTGTGTGTGTGTATAAAATAAAATATCAAAAAATGTAATATAGGTTTCCCGATTTCCTAAAAATCCGAAAGTGCTCATTTAACAAAATCACAGAATCCTACGAACGGCTCATTGAACTGAAGAAAACGATCGAAAATAACAGTATTTAGCATATCTCATGCATTCGCAATGGCTCCGGTTGACTTTCTCGATCGGCAGATTCACTAAGATTTATGCACATAACGTGGACAGATCGCATTTGCACGAGAAGCGTATCGAATTATGCGTACGGCACGGAGCTCGCCGGGATGACGGGTGCAATTTTTTTTATTGAACCGCCGGCGTTACTCGAGCGTGATCAAAGCACGAAGATAGACGCTTCTTCTGTCGCGACGTATCGCGAGCAAGGTTCTTGCTTCAGCTATACCGCGACGTAGAATTTAAATGATGGTAAAATGTATCGAGAACATTTTATCAGAGAGCTTTTAGAATATCAGAGTGCCCGATGATGGACATATCGATCGTGTTATTCATGAGTAGTGTTGCGATATTTCTTATTGTGAGACAAGTATCGCCATTTTTTTTTTTTAAAGATATATTTAATATATATAATAACATTAATATTAAATTAATACCATTTACATGATTAAGATAGACAAGATGCAACATATCAATTATTACTGCAATTCCGAATAACATATTTAACTGAATTTTTGAGAGAATAAATCTATTTAATGATCACGATATATTTTACGAATTTCCGCGCACATAATAAAAATTTTGTATGACGGAGATATGACGAAACGTGAATACATAAGAGACGCATCTTCCCTGAACGGAACGAGCCAATGATATTGCAGTAATAATCAAGCTGTTATAGAAGCAAACGATCGTACGATGGGCGAAAGTTCCGCGTCAGCATGGCGCGTGTCGCGGAATTTACGGCAGAGGGATAAGAGGGCAAAAATCTTTTAATAAAACCAGCGTAAAAGTTTCCATCTTGCGAGATAACGGATTATACAACAGGTCGTAAGACGCAGCCGTAAGATGCGCCATTTTATCGGCCGCTGTCTGGTCCAATCCGTGAGGTTACGATGAGTGATTCATCGTCACTTTCGCGACGAATAATAATCGAGCCTCGAATGGATAAAGTACTGCAATATTCTATATTTTATAGAGCAATCCGAGAAAGACAATGGAAAAAAAAATCAAGGGATATAAAAAAATCGATAAGTTATGAACTCCGTCAAGATACTTCGTATCGCGAACGTAATATATAATAATTAACTTTGTCTTTTATTTTAATCTTTTGTTCTTTATTTATTTGTCCTTTATTGAATTTCAATAATTTAATGCCTTACTAATGAGTAAATTTTTAAAATAAAATATATGTTAATTATTATTAATTCTTTTTCTTTTTCATTTTTCATTATTTCGAATCTATTCCAAAATTAAATTAAGAATTTGTTCCACAACACAGTCAAACCAGTTTCAAACTCTCAGAAAACTATGATATCTTATTTTGGTATATGCGCAAGAAAATTTCGTAATTTCGCAGATTCCTGACAATCGCAAACCGATTGGAAACATACAGGAACAAAGCTCTAAAATTTTCAAATTTGTCTTTTATTTTGTCAGCATAAGTACATCTTGTCAGAGGTCCGTCTATCGGGATGTGTCAAGTTAAGAATTGAGATTAAGCAAAGTTGAGACCGCGCTGGCGCGCGGCGACTGCAGACTGAAAATAGCGCCGCACTCACTGTCTGACTATGTAGCTATGCGTCTGCTACCATTGTCAGTCCGTTCCCGGCTTATTCGTCTATCCGTCGATCGGAAACCGCGCTGCGGCTGGCCGCCGCGTTGCGACGACAGCACCGTTCTGCCCCACGCATCAGTCCCAGGATCAGGATTGCAGTTATCCTCCCCCTCCCGTTGAACGAAATGTCATTCGGATACTGGATTAAATGTCATCCGCAGGTAGAAAATAGAAGTCAATTCGATAATTTACAGATGGTTCATTATGGTAAATTTATTAATCTATTCTTGGAATTCTGCCTAATGGACTTTTCAGTTTATATATCGCGATTTAATATATATATAAAGCGATCGTTTCGGGTTTGCTCTTGACGACATAAGCTGTGACAAGTATATTCACATTTTTATTTTGCATCATTATTAAAAAATGAAGATCAATAAAAGCGACTCCTTCTATTTTTCTTGAAACTTGTTAGCCACGAAAATAAAACAATGTCGTTTCGAGTTATATTTCCTATGTGAATCATCCATATGGATGAGATTCTTGCAATTTGAGTTGAGAGCGCGATACTTAGTACCGATAATCGACTTTTTAATTGCAATCCAACGTTCTCGATCAAATTCTCATTCGAGAACACAAATGATACGATCTTTTGTAACAAAAATCAAAATTGATTTTTCGTTAATACGAAATAATAGCTTTAGTCCAATTTGTATCTTAAAAATAACTAGTTTTATGCAACCAGTGACATATGACAGATACGCACACTTAAATACCGCGCAAGTATCGATTAACTCTATCCAACCAAAGCCGCAGTCATACGATAAATAAATTGACTAATTAACTTATGACGCAACATAATTTATGAACCACACACCGGAGTCCGTTGTTCCCAGCTATCGTTTGCATTACCTTTACTCGGCATTAATCTCGAGATGAACGATACTTAATTTCTCCTGATTTACCGAGCGCTCGTAGGAGTTAAGCCGCACGTCTCGTTAAACGGGGAGAGAAGAAAAAAAAAGCCAGTTTGCCATGTGTCACGCGGCGTAAGTTCGTCGTGGCGTCTCTCTCTCTCTCTCTCTCTCTCTCTCTCTCTCTCTCTCCCCCCCTCTCTCGTAAAACTCGTACTTGACCCTCTTTTTGCGATAAGCATCGTCGGCGGCTCGCGTCATTACCGGCGCGGGCACCGGAGTTCGCACGAAAGACGACGACGGTGTCTGGCCGGACACCAATAACGGCGGCCGCGATAAATGAGGGTGAACGACTGTACAATCAGCGCGCCGACATTTATCGCGACGCGAATGCACGTTCCGTGCTCGACGCGCGCGGCGCGGATTATAATCCGATTTTATTATCGTTTAACGATCGGCCGAGACGCGGCCGCGCCGCTCGATCGAAAAACCCGCCTTGGCAGACGGCACGTACGAGAGAGCGAGCCCGATGCTATCGGGCTCTCCCGATCGTCATTCCACGGAGGAAAAAGAGGGTCGAAATAGCGCTGGAAATTGCGCTGCAACCAGCGTAACGGTTGCCATAAATTCCGCCGTGACGAGCGCCACCGATTTCATTATCGGCGTTGCCCGGGTTACGTATAGGAATCAGATCGTCGCCGAAAGTCTACCCGCCGAGGACCATTCGACATGCGCGTGATACATTTCAGGTTTTCTCAAACTACGTACACGCTTAAACGCATATTTTTTTTTAACATTTTCAATTACAAATAATAATCTCATTAAATCAATCTAAATGAAAATTCATTATTACTAAAATATATTTCTTCCCTAGTTTCAATTTATATTTATTATTAATTTTCATCATGAATTATAAGCATTGATATATAAAAAATACGAAATATTAGTCTCTCCATCTTCCATGAATATATTTGAGGATGCATAATGCGTTGCAAATTTACCAATAGACGCATGCCGGAAGAAGACGAATTCTCGAATTCGCGCGGTCCAGATAATGATTATTTCACTGAGCATTCAATCGGCGCCACGTCCACGCGTATCGAAAGGCTTTCGAAAGGTCATGCATCGCTCGCCTGTTCGCCGGCTCGCTCGCTCGTTCACTCGCTCGCCCGACTTCGATGCCGACCGCGGCTAGAATCAATGACCAGCATTCCAGAGGTAACGAGCAGCTCCCTCCCTTCCCCGCATTCTTTCGCGGGTGAGCCTAATGGTCCGGGCGAAACGTAGTCGCATAATATTCGCGAAATATGGCGCGCATAAAGGCCCGCCCACGCCGGGCTCAGGAATGTCGTCGCCGGCTGGCAATGCCGCGCGAGAAGGCGGTCACGCCGGATAAGAGTGCATATTTTGTAGGCGCTTTAGAGCGACACGGGCATCTGGACCGTGTCCCCGGATCGAGCCGAGCTCCGTTCGCGCCGAGCGACTTTTAGTTCCAATATTGTCGCGGCGGATAATCGCACGCCTGCTTTAACACGCTCTCCCTTTGCCACCTACCGTTTCCGATCGACCTAATTCATGTAATTAAAGCGTCCGAGAAAGCTAACAACGATAGCCGACATTCGAGTTTCATAGGGGAAAAATGTGCCATCAGCAGACGAGGATATTAATTTTTTTTCAAGACATTAATTTCTCCCTAATGATGATAAGGTATAAAATATAAAATGCATGAATGTCACGATCTATATTTCTTGTGACTTTTCTTCTCCCTTTTTTTTTCTCAAATATGTTTAAAAAAAAATTGCTTTCACTGTAATAAGATGTCTTCGAAAAAAAAAATCTTATAAATGATTCACGGCAAATCCGATCTTCCGTTTGCGTTATCGCGTTATTTCTACGTTAGCTTTCTCTCGGAGCTGGTTCGAAACCAAAGATGGTAGAAAAGATCTCACGATGACGTACACGCCTGCTGGCTTTTTCAGTTTCCGCCTTCGGACGGCGAATGGCGTGTCTCACACAGCTTTCCCTCGGATTGCACGAAAACGATCACTACGTATAGCTCGAGAAATCCACAGGAAACTATCGCCGCTATCTCTATATAAGAAAAAAAATTGTTGTCATACCAATAATTAAATATCATTTCAAGTATCCTTCAACTGTTGAGTCAAATCTATCGCGATTAACGTTCTTCTCACTTTTATTAATCTTACACGGTATAACATCGGTGCGAGAACAATACCGGAAATATATTCACGATAAAAGCCACTTGATCAACTAATTAATTTAATATAAATGTTAATTAGAGCTAATTAATAGCGTAATTAATTTCCAACATGTCGACGCGGCCTGTGCTACGGTAATAAATCGACTGCATCGCACGCCCACCGTGGAAGGAAGGCCGTGTCGAGCGTGGATAGACAACCGAATAATAGAAAATTGTTTTCGGCGGGACGTGGTGCTGCGGTCGCTCTCACCTGGCGTGTGAATGAATTAGAATCGCATTATGCATGCTTGTCCCGCCCCGTCAGCCCTGGCTGACGCGTCGCTCGCGTGTGCGTTTCGGATTCAATTAATCAAAGATTGAGTTACTGTGTCGCGGATAATGAAACAATGACCCGCGCGCGCCGCTTTCCCAATTAATTTCCCAACACATTTTTCGCGCGGCCGAAAACGAAGTTGGCGCTCGAATCCGAAGTAGCAAAAATAATAATCGTTCGTCTTGGATCCGGCGAGATATTTTCGGTTAAAACTACGGTTGCGGGTAAACACTATTAATATGCACGCGGTCACTTTTAATTAACTCGATAAGATCTGCGAATTGACACTATCTTTCTCTAATTAAGTTACGCTCGGTGCAGGACTACCGGCATATTGTACGTGCGCAATTTTCACCGAATTATAAATTCCTCTCGCATGTTTCCAGTAATTTCAACCCGGTATTAAAGTACGGAAATAAGAAAGGAAGAAACATACCGCGCGATCGGAATTAAATCTTTCTAAGTTTACATCGCATTTTGATCACGATGTGGCGATAAAAGTATTATTTCCAAGAAAACTTGTTACATTTTGCATGCATAAAAATACGCTTGCTGAAACAATTTTCTCCTATCAGTATTCACCCTCAATTTCAACGTAGCTTTTATTCAGTAAAAAATTGAAAATATAAATTGAAAATATAAAATAGGCAAAAAAATAAGAAGAAAAGTACCGTCTAATTGATTAATTAACCACATTATATTCTTGCTTAAATCATATCGCGTAAATGTGGTGTGTATAAACCGATAAGAGATTTTATCGTGCTATCGTTGATAGTCTGATAGATTAGGGAAAAAAAAAAAAAAAAAAAAAACACACATTGCACGTAATGTCACGTAATAACACCGCTCTGTTCCTTTTTCTTCCCAACCACGTAATCGGCGCATTTTCTTATCCGTGCTTAGAATCGCAGAAACGATTCGCTCCCAGTTTCATTCAGGTTTCCATTTAGTGGCCGCTCATAGTACGCGATGTAGTACTACAGCTATTACTTACTACGCCTCGTGCCTATGCACTGAATTTATGCAATCGCGTCAGCAATGGCTGCAAAACGCGCTCGATCCGTACCGGGGTTTATATCATTTCCCTCCAACCGCGAAATTATATGGTTTATGTTTCTACAACTTAATTCGCGAAGGCGGGTCCGGTGTCTCTAATAATTCATATCTAAAGATTTATTAATACCCCGCGGCAGTTTTACACGGCGAAAAAGATGTCTCTATATTTTACAAGAAATAAACGTTACCTCCATTTCCTACCAATTCTAAAACGTCCTTTTTTTTATATATATATAAATACGTTTAAATAAAAATTGAATGTAAATTTTAAGACACATGACGCGTCTAAGGTCTCAGCTTATATAATATTTATTTTATATTATTTAAAATTAAGCTCGTAATTGTCGATCTGAATTTTCTGAAATCAACAACAAGAAATAAATTCAAAATAATTGTACGCACTTAATACTGCGAAAAGAAAAAAAACTCACATCCGCATTCGAGGACTTCGCTAAAACACGTTACGTGCGGATATAAGGCGCGTGCACACGCAGACGCGTATCTCCTCACGGTAATCAGCGCGATATTACGCGGGCGTGCAACGTAACGTTAATCGCAATTAATGTTGTTGTGCAATTCGCCTCGACGGCCGGTCTGTTCTCCATTAAGAAAAAAAAAAAAAAAGTGACGGTCGCGAAGCAACGGGAGACAAAACCGAGCCCGAAGTTCCGCGACGGAGATTTCTTGTAAAACGAAAGGATTAAATATAACGTGATTTATGAACGGCAGACGGGCGTAATTATCAGTGAAACTGCTCGTCGGAGTGATAGTAATTTAAACGGCGAGGGGGGTGGAGGGGGTGAGAGGGGAAGGAGAGAAGGGGGGGGGCCAAACGGCTTCTCGAAGTTACGCGTTTTCGAGTAGGTTCCTTGCAAATTGCAGACTTACCCTGAGAGTTTGAGAACTCGGAAGTTCGAGTGCTCGGGAAACTTCGAGTAGTCGTACTTGTGTCCGGAACTACCCAGTACCCGCATATTCCTGTAACTCGCTAAGAATGGCTCCTATGTATAATTTACAAAGTCACCCGAGAGATTCTGCGCAAATTTTGAGCTACAACGTTTTGTACAATTTCACGCATTTGATAAGCGGGGAGGAGGGTGGGAGGGGAACACCTCGAAAACTGTTCTGACTATCGTATTTTCTTGTAACTTAATCCTAACAAGCGATGAAATTCGCAGGCTCGTTAGAAACAGTACCTTCGTCAAATTTCGTTCTGGCAGTGCATTTAACTCTTTAACGCTATTGGCCGACTCGTCAGTATCTAGATATCGTCACGGAAATTCGATATCATCCGCTGTGGAGGGCTCGTAAAACGTTGATGATGAAAAATATCGCTACAATCTGAAAACCGAAAGCGGATCCGGCAATTCAGCAACGGCACAAATTGAATACAATCAAAAAGTCATTTAACTACAGTAAATATCTCGTTTGGAAAATAATAAGTACCGGGCTGTAAAGAATTAATAGAGGGGCTCGTGAGAAATCGAAGCGAATTAAAGTCGTATCTTGTCGATAGTACGCCGAGCCTCTCACGTCACGTTAATCGCACTTTGATAACTCCGATGTGTATGTACATATGAGGTAGATACAGTCACAATGCTAAATACCTCGCGAAATATTCATGCGTCTGAAATATTAATCGATCGCGGAACGGTACGGATAGTATTAAATGGCGGCTCGAAGAAAATTTTGCCGCGAATCAAATCGAATAGCAAATCAAGAGGTGGTAAAGCGAGGCAGCACATATCGTACATAGAATATTTATTAGATAATTCTACCGGCATTCTACTAACGATCGCGTGTATTAGCCGAATGTACATACTTGATATCATCCGCAGCTATGTGCTGCGCGATCAAAAAGAATGCGAGGTCAAACGCGTATGGAAATGACGCGACAAAGATCGCGTATTCTTCCCTCCTTTGCAAAATTTATCAGATGGTTTCGAAAACCTACATTGCACAAAGTGCACCTTAATAGTCCTAGCCGTGAACGGCGTCATTGAATTCCGAACGGTAAGTACCGCTATGACTATCGGCGATTGTTAAAACCGCTAATTTTCCTTGCTCTCTAGCTGACAATTATAGATCAATTACAATCTGTTCATTACTAATCGTAAACTCAAAAGCGATCGCTGTAAAACGCGTCTGGGGAGATTAGGTGAAGCCAAAAATAAGTAATCATTATAAATCATAACGAATCGTTTATCGGCAAGCGTTCGAGCTCCCGCGTTATGATTGTTATGCAATATAATCTAACTTTCGAATCTTCCAATCTTCCAAAGTACATTAAGCGAAAGCGAAATAAATTGTCATTTAAGATCAAGTAAATATCAAACGAGTGATGTGAGAAATGCGAATGAAAGAAATACAAAATTGTGACATTAGTTATAAAAGGGTTATTTATTAAAATGTATGATTATTATATATTGATAACGTATTTCTTAAATACATTTTATAAAAAATAATTTTTAATTAAAACTAAAATTATTTAAATAACTTTTAGTTATTTTTTTATATAAATTATATTGTCGTTAATGCAGAAATATAACGAATAGAATTTAGGCGAGGCGATTTAGTAGTAGACTTAAATTACGTTAGATTTAAGCTTGTTGCAATAAATCCTACAATTCTTCGGATTTTTTCCTCGACTGTTTCAGAAGACCGCGGCACAATACAGCCTTTAAAAAAAAAAAAAAAAAAAAAAAATATATATATATATATTCGCGTGAAAGCAGAGAGTATGCTAAAGCTACGCAATCTTGCAGACAACACGTGCTGCAACGCGTTCTCGGTATTGACATATCGACACTAAGTGGGCACTGCGCAAACCGGCACTCTACATGCGTAAACTATGTGCGTGAAAACACGCCGCGCGGTAAGTACAGGCTCCGTGTCGCTGCTCCTGGATTGTTCCTGGAACGATCGTTCAGCCGTTTTATCGATAACGAACACTCGATTTACTCCGATAAAACAACACACGTCGCGGAATCGACGACCGAGCGTGTAACAATTCGCACACGCATACGCGCGCGACGTCGTAGCAAAATCGTCCGAGCTATACGACAGCGCCTTTCGCATTTCATAACACACGCTCACGATTTATTTAGTCCGCGGAATCTTTATCATTCGTCATCGGCTATGAGGCTATTGGGAAATTCCAATACCGGTTTCCACGAGCGTAACGCTGCTTACGCATATAAATTACGCACATAAACTCGACAACCGCGATAGGAAATCTCGCAGGATATTCATTCTCGTCGTCGACACGAAATTCCATATTAAGAAATTACGTATGTGCTTTATTGTTTACGCAAATTTATGTCTCATCTGTTTCTTCGTTAGCGGTAGCTCTTGCGCGAGAGTGCATTCATTAGTTAATTCCCCTTGTATTGATTAGAGATTAGATTGACATTTACATTCTTGCCTATTTCTTAGGTACTTAGAACAAAACTCTCAGAGTAATTTTGTCCAATTGTCCAATTTTGTCTATAATTGTTTGGAAGTAGAATATTGAACGTAACGAGGCATAGACGAACAACTTTCGCTCATCGATCGCAGACAAAGTACTTAAAGTATACAGTATCAAACGACTTGTTTGTGATATAGAACCGAGTAATAATTTAATCGCCTGTCGCTCTCCTCACTATAATGACATTGCATAATAATAATCATATAAAAATTATTGATAGCGCATATAGAATCGACTATTGAATATGTCTTTTCACATGTTAATTCTACCGACTAAATGACAAATTATTAAAAACCATACGGGTATACACGTATGACACGTGAAGGACAATTGACAGAAGAGAAACTATATAAAGAGACACGTTACTTTATAAATGCAAGAAATGCAATTGCAAATTTAAAAAAAAAGTGGCAACTCGAGAAATTGGCGTGCCTGGAAACAGTACGGACGTATTATACAATAGGAAAGCGAAAGATATTAATCACATCGAGTTGTTGTCGTGTCATGCAAAATGTCGCAAGCCCTGCGAAATAACGCAATCACCTGAGACCGAAGTTGTCCCGGAAAGGAAGTCATTCGCTTATTCGATTAACGTAAAGTAAGACGCGTATTAGCATAAGGAAGGTAAGTAAAAGGGAAAATCTAGTGCCTACATGCCTACGAGCTATTGAGATAGATCGTCTCCCGAGCGAGGCCGGTTTGTTCCAGGTTCGTTCACCTTCATCAGCTCGACACACATGGGTCTTAACCGAATGCCGTTGTTACACCGCAAATTTCGGTATCCTCAAAGGCGACTAAAAACACGTGATCAATATATGCATCCTGTTGTTCAAGTTACGACAAGAATTCACATTGGAATAATGTTTATCATATAAAATGCAAAAAAAAAAAAATCTCATTTATATTCTTTGTCAAAAACGTTTTTGACATTTGAGCGATCGAAGACTCCCTTGAATGATTTCATACTACGCATTTTTCAAATGTCACATATTATGAATATTGCATTAATAGTTATATTATTTTACACAAAAGTAGTAAATGTTTTGAACGATCGAAAGTTTTAATTTTGCGTTCTATCGTATCGCCTTAATGACTTTTCGTTTTGCAGCCCGCAGCATGCAGCCCGCGCACATTCCACTTCTCGCCTCGTACCTTAATAGAGATACAATCGTTACGTTATCGTAGTTGATAGATTTATTTCATACGCGAACGACTAGTCCCACTTAGCGACGTCCTCGAAGAACGGTGGCACGTTAGAAACGGAAAAATGGGGACTCCTTGACATGAAACCGTCGACTTCGCGTATACTCGCGTCTTACATAACGACTACGGGCGGCTCCGTATCATAACCCTTGGCACGGGTAACGCGGGCCGAGTAATTATTTTCGTCATCGAGCGCCACCGAACGGGCGCAAGAACCTCGGATTGGCTATTTGTAAACAGGATTGTTTGTCAACAACCGTCGGCTCATTATACCGCACGCGTTATACGTTTGCCAAGCGTTTGCGCGACCGTTCAACTCGACCCAGTTTCGATTTGTTCTTCCTTTTTGTTACGATAATTTACCTGCCGTGCACGAGCGTGTTGCAATACCGGGAAGAATTCCTATCGCGCGACGTTGAATTACGCCACCGACGCCAACTGCGATAATCAATCGAAGCGACACTCGTCCAACCACGAGTAAAGTCGCCGACATCGGCGTTACGATCGATGATAATTTATTTGGGAACGATAACGAACTCTGGCGCTAAACATCGTCGTATATTAGTTTATAACATTCTACACACTTCAGTATTCAGGAAAATGACGTATAGTATAAACACATCTAATAGTATAAACATTACTAATCCTGTAATGGAATTACTATGTAGTGTTGCATACTATTGTATTATGTATGAAATAAAACTTTGACTATATATCCATGAAAGTATTACAAATAAAAGAAAACTAGTTACAAAAGTTATTTCTGATATGAGAGATAAGTCACTCGTACGATACTTTAAACAACATTCAAACTATATAAATATAACTAGTTTTTTAATTTATAATATAAATATTTATATTTAACATTTATATTTATAAATATTTAATGTATTTTCTAATATACATATATCTTTGATGAATTAATAAACATTAATTTAATAATCGCAATTTTTGATAATTAGTATAAGAGTTTTTAATGTAGCACGTTTCATTTATTACAAATGGGCACATATAAAGATCACCTTTTTGTATTAAATTTTATCAAAGTTACGTTATGATTTTAATTGTCGTAATATGTTACTGGAGCGTGATTTCCATCGGCATCGTTGACGCAATGCCAGTGAGATACCGATGCGAGAACATCGCGAGGAAGAAAGAGAAAGAGAAAGAGGAAGAGAAAGAGAGAGAAAAAAAAAGAGAAGAACCGCGGTACTTTCCCCGGAATAATCGGCCGGAGGTTCTTTTCCCGTTTTAACGTCCGCTGGCAGCGTACCAACTCTCGAGAACGCGCCGTGAAAGTCGTAAGTAATATTCATGAGGGAAACATATCTCGGGCGGCTTTGATGGTTTCTTCCGGCGTTTAAGCGCCCCCCCCCCCCCGTTTGGCTGTGCGTT
Source organism: Pogonomyrmex barbatus (assembly GCF_055798465.1). Classification (NCBI taxonomy): domain Eukaryota; kingdom Metazoa; phylum Arthropoda; class Insecta; order Hymenoptera; family Formicidae; genus Pogonomyrmex; species Pogonomyrmex barbatus. The sequence continues at coordinate 9,534,760 of NW_028297138.1, forward strand.
AGCCGTGCGTCAGGCCATTCGTGAGCCGAACGAGTGGATAATTTCGCAGGCAAAAGCGGTAAACAGGCCAATAATTCGCGTACGCGATAACCTTCCTTTGTCTTCTGCTCCTCTTTCCTTTCGTCGTCGTCTCTCCATTTTGTAGCGGCTCTCTCGCGAGATCTCCACTCGGAAAAAATGCAACGGTGGCTTCCGAGTTTATTCCTACTGACTCCGTGAAACATGCGTAATACCGCCACGAATGGGCGAATCACCGAGTGTGAAGCCGCAGCCAAGTTAGCCGAGTGCGCATCTTCCTCCGCGAACGGAAACCGCGAGCGGTGTTCTACGTCACACCGCGAATACATCATGCACGTCGTACAACAGAAACATAACGCATAATAAATAGTAAGATGAATAAAATGAGGAAACGTAATTAGTTAAAAAAAAATTAAATTTTAGATATTTCTGTTAAATTATTGTAAATAGTAATTTTATTAATTTTTAGTAAATAAAATATTAAATGCATAGTTTTATATTGCATAGATTTAATTAAGTATGCACAATGTGTTGTGCCTTTTTCTATTTAAATTATAAGATCAATTCATTTTTTAATTAATTATTTATTAAGATTAAAGTATAAATGAGCCAAAATATGATACGATAGATACAAAAAAGGATTAAAATTTGTACTCGCAAATGATGTCAATTCAGCGAAGTGTAGCGTGGCTCAGTTTAACGTCGTATTAACGTCGTACATTAACGTCGTATAGCCGATAGTTTACGTGTAATTCGCTTGATAATTATTAATGGAAAAGCATGTGTTGTGCGTTAAGTACCCCAACATGCATAAAGCCCTGACCTAAATTTCATAAGCACCCTTGGTAACGCTGTCACAATAACAGGCGTACGATCAATTTTTGGCCCGATAATCGCCCCGGTATCGTGAATAAAGCTCCTCAAACTATAGCGTCAACTTCTATTCAAACTGGTTATATGCCAGCTTCGAAAAAGTCGAATGAGAAAATTCCACGCGTTATAGTACGACCACATAACTTCGTATATTTAATGGCATTGTAATAATACAAGTCTGTTATAATAATAAAACTGGAATGAAAAGATAACACTGCTTTCTCATCTTCTCTTCTTCCACTTTTCTGCATTATTATAAAATCAAGAGCAAGAGCCGAGAGAGAGAGAGAGAGAGAGAGAGAGAGAGAGAGGAAAGGAGAAAAAATATTAGCTAGTACAATATAGTAATCTATCATAATAATCGCTAAAATATAAAGTAGTGAAATTAGTATGAACGTGCCATAGGATCTGCGGAAGACAAACCTCCTTCATTTCACACGAATCGGCGAGATTCCGCACGAAGAATGTCGGCGCATAAACGCGAGAAAATAAGGCTACATCTGTGAAAAATTTTTCTCTGATGCATACCCACGATGTAATCTAGGCGGCGTTACGTATTATAACCGCCACCTCATAACGTTCATAGCGTGCGTTTTGTTCGTCTCGTTCGTCTTTATATAACGTAGATATCGTAAAAGCAGAAAACGATAAACTGAACGCAAGGGGGGGGGGGAGAGAGAGAGAGAGAGAGAGAGAGAGAATCGAATACGTGTGCGGCCTGTTCTCAATGATTCCCAGCATTACTTACGAGCGTGCACGACATTACTGTGCCATGTCGTAGCAGCGTACAATACGTCCATTAATCTCGTTTCGCAGACGGAATAACACGACAGTTTGCTCGCGCAAGAAAGTGCCGTTTATACCGGTTAGTGCCGCAGTTGGTCGCCAATATTAGGTCCGGTCCTATTTATCGCCGTTTCAACTTGCGTATCAAACAACTCCTGATTAAGACACAATCATTATAAACGTTAAACAAGCTCCTGACTGCGAGAAAGAAGAATTAAGAAACAATTCTTTGAAAATGAAATATTAAATTTCTCTCGGTCGTCGTATCATTGGAAAAATTGGTATCAAATTAAATCGTATTGCTCTAGTTTTTGTAAAAAGAAATATACATAACAGTTACAGTTGTTGCAACTGTACCATTGCAACTGTACATTTTGTCTTACATAAGCGCTCGTAAGTAGATAACGCTGTACAATAGTAAACGTTATATTTATAGGTAATTATATTGATAACGTAAATACGGTACGACTGATAAGCTGATAATGATTTGAATGATATTTGTAGCTTCCATTGAATTATCAAAAATTTTTGTATTTATAAGTAACAAAATATATTTATAATTATCAATACCTATTAATATAATTTATAGAAAATTTTCCATACGTTTGTTATAAACAATAATATCTTTATTAGAATTATCTTTGCAAAAATGATTTATTCATTCGTTGAGATTGCATAAAATTTGTTAACAAATTGTCAGTTTCAGAGATGCAACGTAATATTGAGTCGTAACACAATGTAAATGTGAGATATATCCATAATAAAAATATAAACGTGTCGTTTTTTTTTCTTTATCTTCTAATACCCTCATTGCACTTTTCTGTCGTCATGTTATGATAATAGTCAATAGAACTGCTGCGATTTCAAGTATCCAAGCGCGTTATGGCCATTGCAACTTGGTTGTACGAGCACAGTACTCCGTTTATAGAACCGAGACATACGTTTATTACGTGTACATTTATGTATCTACATATGCCACTCGATTTGCGAGATTGTTTGCTTTGATACGAATCTCCCGTAAGTACCGATTTTAGAAATTGATATGATTCGTCGATATGACTTTCCCAAAGTGTTTTAGGGAATTTCTACTTAGACTTTAGACTAGAACTGTCTGACATTTAAACGTTCGTAACGATAAAAATAAAAAGATCTCGCGATGTTTCAGCTCACAAAGATTTTCCTCCAAGTTCCCTCCCCCCCCCCACGACTTACGTTAAAAAACGTTTTATTTATCCAAAAGGCAAAATTGGATCGGAGATATGCATGCGGAGATATGCACGTAGGGAATAAATTCAACTTAATAATTTCTGACCGGCCGAATCTCGATCGTAATTTTTACGCCTCTATATCGCGAAACAATTCTCCTTCCGCAGGGGATTCACTTTTATGAGACTCGTACGCAACGAGGGAGCGTGCAACGTATACATCATGTACGACGATGTGGCGAAAACGTGTGAGGAGAATCGCACGCGAGAAAACGTTTCTGCCGAGCCTACTATGCACCGTACATCACACTGTCGCATTCCATACCCGGCGCGATAAATACGGCCGACGATATAAACGCCGTATAATGACGATCGGACCTATCCCGCCGCTCCCGGAATCCCCCCGCTCGACGGTGGCGTGGCATAACGAGTACTGTTTCATCATCGCGAGTTAATATAACCGTGCCGACGAGGAGAGAAAGAAAGAGAGAGAGAGAGAGAGAGAGAGAGAGAGAGAGAGTGTGCGAATAAAGACGATGCAAAAGAGAAAGACGGGGCTATCCATTAATTGCAAGCCATCGTATCTCTGACGTCTGCGACTTTTACGAGCGAGCGCTGCGACGATCTCGCCACGGCGCAGGGCGATTAAATCACAGGAGGCGAATTAAAAGTAATTAATGAAGTCCACGGGAAAGAGAGAATCATCGGTGTTTCTCGTTTGTTATTTTTTTTTCTTCTTTCTTTTCCACGAAGGTACAATTATCATTGTCCCGTTTCTTCGAGCGAGGATATCAGCGAAACGAGTCGCGCGTACAACAGCGAAGAGTTATCGCTGGAAGCGCGTAACGTGCGAGTCGAGTAATTAATATTTTTAAAGAAAGAAGATTAGACCGACTAAGATCGACTGTGTGGTTCAAGTCGAGTCGATTCCGCAAATCGAAATTAACAATGTGAAAACCGAGTGCATACGCGCCAGGAAGTCACGTGGACCGATAAAAAAAAAAAAGAGAGAGAACCAAACGCAAGGCTGCAGGGATGCAGGTGCAACAGACGTAGCGCACAATGGCGTCATTAGGGCGACTTGTTACCAACAAACGGCAATGCAATCACCAAGTCACGTTCTATAAATACAACTGATGACTCTTGACTCGAAGGTGTGTCCACGGGACAGGTCGATGGGAAGAAGGACCTGTGTCTCCGTGGCACTGACGGAGACAATGCTATACTATTTCTCAGAGACAAATAAATCCCGCAATCTATACAATGCCTTAATAGGACGTTTTCAAAAGTAATTAAAGCCGAAAGTTTCGACAACATCAGAGAAGTCCTTCAATCAAAATAAAGTCGTGTATAGTTTTTGCACGTGAGTTAATTATGCATGCTATTTAGATCGTTCGTCATTGATTTTTATATAGTTTAAATAACATTGGTTTCTACAGTTTAGTAGATTTTGTTTTTCGTTTTCGTACAAATAAATATTATTATAAAAATATTGTTTATATAATACTTTTCTGTTCTGCGTAAAACATTTCAAATATAATTTTATGTCGAATAATATAAAGTCAAATTTTTCCAAAATATAAATAAACAGGTTATAATAGATTAAAATAAAAATTGCAAATTATATAAAAATAATAATAATTAATGACTATTAATGCGTAATAAATATTAAATAAATCAGATGAAATATGTTACATAATTACAAAATATATTTTTTGTTTTTTTTTCTTTTTTCATTTATTTATGATATACACACGTTGAAAAAATCTGAATATTGCTTTATTGGACCAGATGTATGATATTTAACTCTAAAAATATAAAAAAAGGCAAATACAGATTTTAATTTCTATTTAAAAAAATATTTAAAAAAGAGAAAGAAAAAAATAAACAATTAACAATTTATATTTATGCATTTTATAAATATATCAATTTATATTTATTTCCTATAAACATATATAATCTATAAAAATCTTATTTTTTAATCTTATTTTCAAATTTTCAAATTTTAAATATGAACTATGAACAAATTTTAATAAATTTTATATTTTCAAGATAATAGTATTTTGTATTATAATTCCAGAGTTTAAATTTATATCTGTCATGGCTATTTGAAATATATTCTGTTTACATCATAACAGTCTTGTATTTTTATTGCATACATATATTTATAATCTCTTATCATATCTGACATAATTGTCATCCACTAGTTTTCAAGTTAAAAAAAAATATCACTCACTGATACGCAGTAGCGGAGTTCTAGTATTCTCTATGATTGATGTATCATATAAGATAAAGATATATATTTAAATTATATATTTTAAAATAATATATTAAAAAATAATTATTGAGCATAATTCCAATAATTATCAATATTTAATTCCAATTAATGTAACAAATTAAATAAAAAATAATAAACTTATTAGCAACTTACCGTTGCTCAATATCATCCTCGATCTCTCGATGGGCTTTCGCCTTCTCTCAGATATCTCGTCGTTCCTTCATAGCACTCACTCAATATTCACTCGCGATAACATAGCCAATTACAATCGCAAGGGCAGTAATTACCACAATATAATCGCGCGACACTTTGCACGGCACTCCCGACATGCGACGTGCACTTTAGTAAATTGTAGCGGAAGAATAACACGCACCTACACACACGCACACACAAAAAAAAAAGACAATTACATCCGACATGTCCTGAAAATTAACACAATGCGATTTTCAAGCTCCAAACAATTTCAACGAATGCGCGAATGTCATATTTACATTACGCAATAAATTATTAAAACGCTAATTATATATAACTGTCACACGTGTCCGACTCGACTTCGCTCGGAAGTCGATCCATTGTATACCCATGATGTTTTATTGTTGATAATTAAAAAAACTCGAAAATGGTAATATCGGTAATTGCGTTGATATTGTCGCAATACGACGCGATTTAGAGAGACAAGATAATGGTTAACGTGCGATGGACCGTCCGAAAATACAATCACCATTCCGTATTGCAAAACGCGCAATATGTTTCGGACAAATAAATTCCGCGAAATGCCCGCATCATTAATAAGCGGGCTCTCTATATCGTGACTTTCTGCCAGTCGACTCACTGGCGATTCGGCAATTTGCGCATTTCGCGCTTTCAACATTGCACAAGCCGGTTTACTCGTTGAAAGATCTCGTTGCGAGATCTTTTGGAATAAACTCGAAAGAAACCAATTATCGTCCATGACTATCGCGAGGAGATAATATTTTAAATAAAATTTCCATTGCTCAACCTCGCGTAGCTTTAGATAAGCTGTGCGAAATATTCTGCCTTGAAAAACGTCGATTGAGTATGCTTGCAAATTATTAATTGCGCGAGTTACTCGTATGCAAAGTCTGCTAATCGCTAAGTATTCGTAAGAAATAATTTTATTTTACAAATGATATACCATAAGACGCAGAGACGTCGATGTGTTATGCTGCCTATTTGCTCGAGTCTCACTGCGCGAATGCCGGTAAAACTCCTAGCTACCTGATATAAACATAACACACAGCGCATATCAGAAAAAAAAAACAATAATAAGTGCCGAATAAGTGCCAGGGAATTGACCTCGACTTATCGATCCAGCGAGCCATCGACTACTCCGTCATGTTGATAGAAAATATTTAATATCGTTAACAATATTATGTGTCGAATATATATATATATTATATGTTTCTTCAATTTCATACAATATATTTTCAAGCAATTATAATAAATGATTGTTATGCGTTAAATGTAATGTTTATTCAAAAAAGTTAATTTATCTTATTTTCGAGCAAAAAAGTATTTGTCTACATAAATTAATCTATTGTTCTTTTCTATCAAATTTTTACCAGAAAATATGGAATTTTAATAAATCAAGAGAATGGCATTAAATCGTCATAAACAATTTGTCATAAATAATAAGTAATAAAAAATAAATTTTTATCTCTAGTATTAGTCTGCTGGAGATTAGTTCATTGATCAATATAGAGCATATTTCAAATTTTAATTTTTATATTATTTTCTGTAAAAAAAAAAAAAGACCAAAAATAAGTCTTTCGTTTAAAGATTGCTTTTTATAATCAAAGAAAATTGTATGCATATGTATATATGTATATATATTTCTCTCCCCAAATAGTCATTAGAATTTGAATAGTTGGCTGAAGGAAGAGAGATCCATCTATTATAAAAAGCTAAAGTCTCCGGCCGAAAACCAGAGAGGTGGCAATCATTATGGGATATCTTATGTTGGATTCATTTTATGTACATATAAAAACTTTCATTTTATTGCTAGGAAAATAATATACGTATATAAAAATAAACTTTTTTTTAAATTGATATGTATCGATCATTGTTCGCTCATAACTGTTTACATTTCTAAAATAAATTTTCCATTTTATAACTTAATAAAATGTCGCATTTTTTTTTAAATTCTAATTAAAAAAAAATCAATACCACAGAAAAGTACAAATATGTACAGGCCGACGAAGATACACATAGTATAAATCCTGATTTCGTTTAATTAATTAAAGCAAGAAAACTCATAATATACGAAATCACGAAATTTATAGCAACATGTCTCGCAGAGAAGGCCAAAGTAGGATTTAGTTCTCACCAGATAGGTCCTACACTAATATAGCGAGGTAAATCCAGTAATAAATCCCACGAACTCGGAGTGAATTTGCGCGGACTCCCCCGAGAATGTTCAGCTCGCTAACCAAAACGGCCCGACACGCTTTTAATAACTATAGCAATCTATTCCTCGCGCCGTTACGTGACAAAGCACGGGTGCCGCCGAGGCTCGCACGTGCGCGAGGCTATTATACGTACGCGATACGTGCGCGATTTACGCGCGGCTCGCGCGTAAATTACATGCGTTAAACGGATCCCGGAGCATTGCATATTCGTCGCACAACGTAAACAATGCCGTCAGCGTTATTCACCGTCACGCAGACGATTCCGCCGAGCGAAAGAGCCGCCCGAGAAATCCACGGACGTAGACACTTAACCACGTTTTTCCACGAACGATTATCGGCGCCAACGTTATTATTAGCCTCACCCGAGTATGCTCGACCCCGCCGCTGAATATTCCTTCCAACGCGAGGAACAATTTGTCTCTTGCGTTATGTCACTCCGAACTGTGAAACTCGCGATTATTTACGGTTTATGAAAGTGCGGAGCGTTGAACCGACGCAACGGGAAAATTCAATTTGATCGAATGTCGTATCTAATCGACTCGACTAAACGATTGGGTTAATGAGGAAAGGGAAAAGCTTTTACAATTTGCAACTTGTTGTTACGTCTTTCGTTTAATGAGAATTATTACGAAGCCAAAAGTGTAAATCGAAATATTCCTGATTATTGTGTATCGAGATGGAAAATTCACGGTACATTAAATCTTAATTTTTCCTTCATATCAATAAGAAGCTATTTTATCGTGGTAACAATTCCGAGAAATTCATCAGTTTAATAGAATTATTTCCGCGACGCTCGAATGTCCTTGCACCTCCAGAAGTGTTATCTCCGCCCGTCTGAGCACGAACATGATTCGTCATCTAGGAATGCGCGAGAAAACCCGAAGCCAGTCTCGCGTAACAGTCCAGTTATAATGCACATATAACGTAACAGTCATGTTACAATATTATAACTTGACCACAGAAATATGCGCATATTTTCGTCGCGACGCAGCATATCCGTGCAAAAAGAGATGACAGTTGCGAATGCTTGGCACGTCGTTTTGGTTCAATGTGAAAGACAACGTTTAGTCAAACTATCAATTTAAAACTGTCAGTTTTAAACATTTACTTTACGAGTAATTGCAGAAAATAAATCGCAATATCATGATTGTTTCAGAATATTCATTTTATAATTATCAATCTCTTATTCGTGTAATAATTTCAATTATTATAATAAAAGAAATAAAATGTTATTAAATTATTATAGAAAATAATTATTTTGTAAATTCAATTATTAAATAAAAAGAAATAATAAAAAAACACCTCGTAGAAATCAACAGCTGGCAGCAGGTAAGCCGAAGTTGAATTACCTTTGCGGATCGTGCGCTGGCAAAAGAGAAAGAGCGAAGGGGGAACAGTGGAACAAAAGGACGAGTGTTCAGAGCCCATGGTGAAGGAAGGTGCTCGGTCGAAAGAAGAAAGAAGGAAAGTACCAAAATGACCCATATGCTTCGGGAGGCCTGTCCGTTTGGCCCGCCATGTCGAATAACAAAAGTGGCCGCGCGAGAAGCCAATCGATGGAAGAGGTTGGATGCATCAAGGTGCATATGGCGCACCTTGATTCCTGTCCAAGATACTTCTAGATACAGACTACAGCTTTCAAGATTAGAATCTTTAATCCCGAAGATACCTAGCTATTCGCCTATTAGGTGCGGATATTTCGTCCGCCGTTTAAGTATGCAAAATGAAAAAAAAAAAAAAAAAAAAAAAAATATTTATATTATGCAGCGAAATTAAAATATCGATATGAGATATAGAAAAAAATTATTCCTGTGTCTGAACGTTCGTTAATAGATAATTGTCCTTATGATAATATACTATCTTGGTATCTTTCCTCTTGTAATTCATTCGGATCACTCATTAGGGATTATTATTAGGGTTTTTATTAGGCTTAAATTTCTCATGTTTCTCACTCTACACCTTCTACTTAAATAAGCCGACTTAATATGGAGGCATAAATCAAGATGTCCAAAATTTCCTCCTCCCAGAAGCTTCTTGGGGATATCGGGGACGCAGAAAAATTATTTACCGCACGATTTTTAATATGTACGACGTGACGCACGAGAGAAACGACGAGGCATCGCGAAGGAGGGCGAAGGAAAGGCGGGAGAGGAAGGAAGGTGCATACTGACGCGAGAAGAGAGCGAGTGGCGGAAAAGAGAGGCCCGGTTGAACAGGGCGCGGCGTCGTCGGTAGTAACTTCGCGTTCTTAAGCCCGTCTTGCACCGTGCAAAAATTAAACTTACGATTGGTTACAACAATCCGTTGCACGGGCATGTTTCTTCAAGTTTACGTTACTCGGCAAGCAAGCGAATTAGCTAACTTTTAATGCACAGCTATGTCGATTATACCTAGGATCCAATATTAAACAACGCGTTTATCCCAGAGTGTTTTGATAATCCGAATTATTATTAAATATTAAATTAAATAAATTAAAAATTAAATTAAATAAATATTAAATATTAAATTCGCTAAATGCTCCAATATTATCATACTACTAATAATAAAACAGTACAATTTAATATCAAACACGATTTTATTTTAAAATTTTACGTTAAATTCTACGCTTCTGTCGATGACATAGGTAAATTAATTTTCATCGTAATGAAATATTTTCCGAGTATGTAAGAATCGTATGAATTAGAGAGAAGGTTCTATTTCCGTATAATTGATTGCCGCAACGATTGCACGTACAACAACTGTCTTGCTGTATGCAATCTTGAAGAAATCTCCAGAGAGTTGCAATACTGTGCGCAGTAATTGAAGTCGTGAAATGCAAAATAGTCGCCAAAACTATTATTTCACGAAAAGTCAAGTTACAGGATAATATTTTTTTGGGCACATTTAAAGTTATCTCCTTCCAATAGATAACACAATCTCTTTCACATACATTTAATATTTAATATCAAGAATATACGAAATAGATAACGCGGTATATATATATACGCTAACAATATTTATAATGATATATAATTTTGTTATGTAGTCACAGCTATTACGTACATAATTCTGGGACAGATGAAGTATTGTGTTGCACGACTTCAATTCTCGCATGGTGTAAGGCGGGTTTTACGTCGCGCAGTCGCTCGTCGCGACCAGTGTGTGTGTGTGTGTGTGTGTGTGTGTGTGTGTGTGTGTGTGTGTGTGTGTGTGTGTGTGTGTGTGTGTGTGTGTGTGTGTGTGTGTGTGTGTGTGTGTGCGCGTGCGCGTAGTAGTACTACGAGAGTACGGAGAAAGAACGGGAGAGAAAGAGAGAGAAAAGGAGGAGCCTGGCGGACAAAGCACGTGACGTCTGGGTTCCCGCCGTCCTTGCCTACCAAGACCAGAGAGACTGTACCGCGAGGGAACGATGGAAAGCAGAAGAATAATGTGTACGTCTCACACGGAAAGAGAATGAAAGAGAGGGAGAGAGAGAGACCTCGTCCGCGACCAACCGCCTGCGATCGGAAAGAGAGGAGCGGAAGGAACGGGGATGGGGAAGGAAAGGGCAAGGAGGGACACGAGACGCGACCCAACCTCGAACGCGGTATTGAGAGTTCATGGAAATGAATGCAAGTCCATACGCCAATGGTGCAGCCTCTCCACCAGAAGGCTCACTCAATGAGAACCTCGCGAGGAACTCGTCTGGTCTAGGTCCCGTCAGCCACGAGATTCCTCACTCGAGGACTTTCAGGAAAATGGGATGGAAACGTTTGTTCATTGAAAATTAACAAGATTGCGGCTTTGGATGTCGTCATTGGTTAACTCGTTTACTACCAAGAGGGATAATAAAATTATCCTAGCTCGGAATTATTCATGTTTCGGTTGGAATCTATTTCCATTTTCAGTATTATCGAGAAGAGGTTCATATTTATTGATATAATAGTCAATTTAAACTTTATTATATAATATTAATATATGTTTGAGATGTATTTTATGCTACAGTGCACTTGAACATTTTTAAACCGTGTCCAATAAATGGCCTGTCAAAGGAATAAGTAAAGCCAGTTTTTTTTCTTTTTTGGATAACATCGATATCTTATGGATGGGAGACTATAATATGATATAAACTATTTATCACGCACGAAATGTGTAGGAAAATCGAATACAGGATAAGAGGATTGGCGGAGTCCATCGGTTCGGGCAATCGATCGAAGCCGGCCTCTCCCACGCGGCGTGAAACGCAATTACGCGCACAAAATGCTCTCTTTAGCCGTGGCGCGGCAGCCTCGAATCGAGTTTCGTTAAAGGCACGAGAAGAGCATACAGAGGCAGTTTATTTTTATTTCTGTCTGGCGAGCGCTAAATGAAAATAGGTCGAGGCGTCTGCGCTCATTTGCGCGCGCCCTCCTTTTATTTCGTTTCCGATGCGTTGTGCGCCCTCCTGTCTACGTGCGCACAAAGGACCCGAGAATATCCTATGAGAAACGCATAATCATCCCATACATCATTTTTCCAAACAAAAAGCATTCTAAAAGAGAGTCCGAAAACTCAAAAATCAATATAATAAACATCAGATTAAGTTAAAAATTGTACGCATTAAAATACTTATTTCAATTTTCCAATATTTCTCGTGTATCTTCTGATAAACGAGAAAGTAAAGAATTAAAATTGTCAATCAAGATTGCCATTGATTGACATTAAAAAAAATTAATTTCGGTATATATTTTTGAATTTTATAAAAAAAAATTCAAAATTTGAATTTAAATAATAGCTTGAGTAGCCAACAATGATTAAAACAATTCAAACGTAAAACCGTTCAGAAGAAACGAAAGAGGCAAATGGTTTTTTTCTTTAATTTATTCGTGCGAGCGAATTCAAGGAAAGCGCGGTCATGCCTTTCTCCATTACGGGAAGTAACAAGCAAGAAGAAGTTCAGAGCAATCGAGTGTTCGTATTTGGAGACTGTGGGCTTATTAATATTGCCAAAGAGCCGACCGCCGGCTCTTTGAAACGTCTCCCTCAGTGGGCCAGGGCTTCGCGCGAAATTCGTCCGTCCGGGTTTGGCCTTCGTGGCCGTGCCAAGAAAGAAGGGACAGGATCGACGACGAAGGCAAGCGAGATGAAGATAGGGGAGCGCGGACGGAAGGGGGACGAAAAAAAAAGTCGGGACCGAAGGGAGTGAGGAGGAGCGAGGGTACGAGAGAGAAATGCGTGGGAATTGAACCATGTGGTCGGCCGACTGGCTCGCGAAATATCGCGTTGCGAAAGTGCGCGCGCGCGCACCACACACACACACACACACACACACACACACACACACACACACACACACACACACGCGCAGACAGGCAACACACGTACGCGAATTACCGATACACGTGGAGGCGGCGCGAGCGAAACCGGTGCACGCATACATACATACTATGTTTCGAGGTCACGGGGAATTTCAGAAAGAATCGGGCGGGATAATTAGACCGCCTTTCATGAAGTAACGTCGTTTGATAGTAACGAGGTCCCGAGTCATCGAGTAAATGGCGCTTTGAACAAAGCTCGCGATCTAATAACGTAATTATATCGTTATTAAAATAATGCTTCCGTACACAATGTAGGAGTGAGCTTCACCACGTGCGCTAAAGTAAAATAAAAACTGCACGTAGCGTAATCGATCGATCAATCGTCGGAGATATTATATCAAGATAAATTGTGTAAATCTTTCATATATTCGACAAAACTTTTTTTCTTTAAATTTTATGTACCTAAGGAATATACAAGATACAACGAGAAAGCATATTTTACGACGCGAACGATAGAAGACGAGTCGATATGACGAAATAAGGACGCGCACGGTACGTAGGTACGACATGTGCTCGATTACGCACAGCGCGCTGCGACTTGCGATCAGCGCGAGATCAGCTGTTAGTTCACACCACCAATTACGAGTCACGCGACTCTCGAGGTTCTTGTCCCGACTGACACACATGCGCATTGTATGCCTACCTTTAATCGTCTCACGAGGCACCGCGGTGTTTGGCGCCTCGTCTCGTCTCATCTCGTCACGTCTCGCGCGGTCCACATTCTTCGCTAAATACCCGATTAACTCTTGACCTCCCTCCCCCCCCCCGCCCTCGTGATCGCGTTGTCCGAGCGCGACGTTGCGCAATTTTTAGTCGGTGCTATTTTCGAACGCGCCAAATGTTGGAATGTTATTAGCACGGCTCATTTCTACGGATATATTCTCCACTTCTTTCTGCCGCTTCTAAAATTTCTGCCTTCTATTCTCGACGCTAAACATCTTAATTGAATTTCAAATATATTACGAGTTTGTTAAAATAAACATGATGTAATCTCAACTGAAGGATAAAATTTTACCAGCTGTTTAAATTTGTAATGTTTAATTACTAAAAATCTTTTCGTTTTTTTGCCATTTATATCAGTCTAAAACTACCGTGTCTCAATATTTTCTCAAAAAATTAAGTATATTTGTTCAAAAAATTCATAGGTAGAATATGATTCGATAAATTTTGAATAGCCTGCGGATATGTATCAATGTTACGCCGAGAAAGGTGATTTTCGTATAATCGGCTTAATAGCGGCATTTGCGCCGTGAAATACTCGCCGTAGTCCGTTCCCACGATTGACCTTACTTCACAAAGGTGGCACAAAGCTGTAGAGAACAAGTTCGCAGCTAAAGATTTATGAGAGTTTGTATTCATGCCCAACAGCATTAACCATACCTGTCTGATAATGAGTTTTCTTTATCCCGTACGAATTTCTTTTTATATTTATTAACACGAACTCGGGACAATGTAATCTATAAAATTTATTAATAGTAAAGAACAATCTCAGAATAACCATAAGATATTATAAAGTAAGATAAATGATAGAATAATGCAGAAAATATATTGTAATAAAACATTGTTAAATCATGTTTTGTAAAATTTAAAAAATCGTCAACAGTTTCAATAGTACCGTTCTCAGATTAAAAGTAAAACATTCAAGAATTCACAAAAGTAAAAGTTTACATTAGAAAGGCGATACAAGACAGTTTGAACACCAATTTTGCGATCGAACTGTTCGCGTCAGCTGATACCCAACGGCAATGACGTAAACGTTCCAACAGTACAGGAACTAAATAAACGTTGTCACACGACAGTGGGGCTAACGATTAAAGTCCCAGTCGGCGTGACTAGGCGAACGAACCGGACCGATTGTGCAGGGATTTAGTTTTACAGCGTGGGATCGGACGCCGACTTTCACATGCTAAAATTGGCCAAAGCGCTCGATGATTCATAAAAGCTGCCGACGGTAGGCTTGCGTAACGTAACGTCACGACTTGCGCAAACGCGCAAGAGAGACGATTGAGTTTTATTTGCGAATTCACCTTGCCAAAAGAGAGGTAGGTTGTCGTTTCCGGTCCACGTGTCAGCCTGACCCGACCCGACATCGTGCGTGTTGGCCCTAATGTAATAAAACTCTTCCGGTCGGATGGTACCATCACCTTAACTATTCGTAGGCGCGAGGTCCGTCTGCGTTTTGCAAATAACGGTTAGAAAGTCTCTTGAATACATACCGAGATTCCTTACTTACTGGCGAATGCAGAAAAATTCTTTTGTTTAATTTTTTTTAACACCGTGCAAAATTAAGTGAAAAATAAAGTACGACTCGTTTGTGTCCAACGAGAGCATCATTGCATGCCAGCGGTATTTTCAAGTTGTATGACCAAACAAGAACGAGTCTGTTTTCTATACGTTCGCTAATAATAAATATCGAAAAGGGCGTTACCTTAAAGAAAGTAAATTATAAAAATATCTTGCAAGAGGCGATAAATGCAATCATGCATATATAATCGGATTCATACGGTTGGATTTTCACGGCATTATTTCACTGTCATCCTTACTTTTTTCTTGTATGGTCTTATATAAGATCTAATACCGCCAAAAATATAAATAATTAATCCCTAAATGCATATTACGTCATTCAACAATTGGTAATTTTATCGAATTATATTCTCATTATTGAGCAAAAAAAAAATTATACGTATACACGTTTTTTCTACAATCGAATGCATTTAAAGATTAATCATAATGGAAACTCGGCTATTGCGAAGAAGTAAACAATTCTATCAATTGTATCCGATAATTTGAGTTACGAATTCATCCAAGGAGTATCGATATATAACTTGCGGGAAACAGTATTATTCCTGACGACTCCACTTGGACTATTGAATGCTCAAATACTCGCACAACGTCCCAACGATCCGAAATAGTCACATATCGATTGAGCGCGTCGCGCAGAGTTCTCAAGTTCGAAATCTTCAAACGGACAGTCAAAATCGCAAGATGGTACTAGTAACAAAGGCGTGACCCACTCTTGCGATAGTACCTTCTCGACTTTCAATTGTGTGCACGAGTGCGGCATAAAAGATATTTCATGTACGCACACCACATCTTGCACATGGACGAAATGAGAATTTTCCAAGTTATTCGGATGATGCATTACGACAAAGAAAAGTAAAAGCATTATGCTTTGCGACTGGTGATGAGACACTGCTTGCACAATATAAGCAATCGTGCATTAAGATTCGAATTATCCTCATGCAATGATCTTTCACTAGACTATTTGCGCGAAGCCTCGAAAATCAAATTTTTACACTCGATGCCTTATGACTTTAATAAAATATATGAATATCTTGCGATTTTATGACGTGATAAAAATCAAAACGTTTATTAATTTTTTTGATATTTGATCGAATATGTTCCTCTCTCTCGAGAGGCATGCAATGATTATGCATTCCTTCTAATGTATCCATGGAAAGACGTGAGCATGAAGCGATGATCGTTATTACTCAAGCTTGATCGACTATTCCTCCAGCACAGGAAAAATTTATTGGAGGAAGTGTTCTTCAGTTCTTTCACAGTGATTCATACCGAATGAGCAAGCGATCTAAGCTACGAGGAATATGGCGATGACGATAACACTTTTCGCATGGATACAATTCTCATTTCAACCAGAGATTGATTACGATACGATGTCAAGTATGTCTCGCATATTCTCGTATTGGCACACTCGACTTCTCGCACGATACCAACGTATATAGCGGACAAAAAAACGCACTTTCACCCCTGAACCAGAGTCGTGGTTTCTGTTAAATTCTCGTTAATGTCTCACAATTGTAAAAAAAAGAAACTAAAAATTTTATACACATTAAAAATTTTACGATTTGTTAAAATCAAACTGTACTTTTTCGTTATAAATTACGATAATCACAAATCATTTTATGCGTTTAAATTAATCCATATATCTCAATGAAATTTTATTTGACAAGATTTCTTAATCAAAGATTTTTTAATGTTTTTTATTACAGACAAACGACAAATGATGGGTTTATCGTACGAAATATATAAATGAATGAAATGCGCACGACTCCGGTCGGAGGTCAATATAAAGCCATACACGACTTACCTTGGACAGCTTCTCGCCTTCGTGATGCGGCAGCAATTGTCTCAGCGACTGGAATCCAGCGTTGATGCTCTGCATACGACGTCGTTCATTGCTGTTGGCGATTTCTCGCCGCATTCGCTTCTCCTGCTCCATATGGCTGCGCGACGTGACACGGCCGACGTTGCTGATACCGTTGCCGTTGCTCAACGCAACGTTCTGACTAGCAACCCGCCGACCAGATCCGACGTTACCTTTTGATTGCGGCAGTTGCTGCCTTTGCTGCGGTTGCCGTTCTGGAGTATCAGCGACTTCGGTGACCGTCACACTCGTGGTCACCGAGCCGTCGTCCACCGTCTCGACGCTCCTGCAGACAAATAAATTGGAAAATAAATTTAAATGGGCATAAGTAAATTTTTCTTTATATACAATTCGCGGAGCTTGATTTCGGTTTTAATAATAAATTGTACGATACGATTTTGTCAACAAAAGCGAAATGTACAACGAGGACATTTGATGTTTAAAATTATGTTATCTTAATCATCAAACGCATGTATCGTTGTACGTTAGTTAAATTAAATTTTAAATGAGCGACGATCTCGATTTTCGCAGCTTTATATAATTACATAAAATGCTGACACTTGGAATATTTGGTTGTGGATCCTTGAACTCTTGGATCTTCATATATTTATACATCTACATCACTTTATTTTAATTACCTCGCAGAGGCAGCTGCGCGTATCATCGCTGTCGAAAAAGAAAAGAAAAAAAAAAGCCATTTCCGTCGGGCGATAAATGTCCCCGGCCAAAGTATTCCAGTATCAACAACGTAGAGTCCGAATCAAAGCGACGCAAACAAGAAAAAGAAGGAGAAAGAGAAGGAAGGACACTAACACATGGTACGCGCATTTGACATGCATAACGCGTGGCGTTTCGCCGGATTTTCTGTCGCGATCGCGATCGAGCACGAGGCACTCGCCCGCCTTGTATCGTCTTGTAGCGCAAGGGCTTTTAAGGAAATTGAAAGCAGGGAGATGGTTGTTTTTCTCCTCTATCTTTTTTACTTTGTCGAACGCGCGCGATGGGACTTGTGGACGGTTGAATTCGCGGTCAATGAAGCGAGACGTCGTTGACGCTTCTCGACGGCGGCTTCAAAGGCTTCCTTCGCGCGCTTCCGACCGCTCGCACATCCGCCAACACCGACCGCATGGAATCTGTGATCTGATAGACCACTTAGATTTGCCAGCAACACTACCTTTTCATTCTCTAAAAGTTCTTTCAGTCTCTGCAAGCAGCAATATTTAACGTCGATTTCTCAATTGTACATATAATAAAACGTATAAAATCAAGTTTCGTAATAAAGATGCGTTAAATTCATTTTATTTTAAATACTTAATAAATATATCTGACCTATCTAATTTCGTACTCCTAGCACGCCACGCGTATAATCATGAATCGTCACGCAAATAATATGAGAACAACAACGCATGTATACTACCGTGAATATCGCGAGGAGGCCTCATCATAATGAAAAGGTCAGCTGCAAGCACGCACGTGAGACGTCATGTAAGCATAAATTCTAGTTAAAGAGCAAGCATAAAATATTTGTTAGCTGTAAACACCTAGAAATTCCATTCGTATTTATTCGCGCTTGACATAATCACGATTATAGATGAAAGTAACAAACAAACAAGTCACAAAATTTATTAGATATATATTTTAAAATTCCATATAAATAATAAAAATTATGTTTGTCTCAAAAGAATGATACGAAGAAAGAATGATAGTTTTATTTATTTTTTTTTAAATTTTTGTTCAATTTCACGATTTCTTAAATAAAATCTTTCTTTTATTAATACTTGCTAGAGTTGATGATTTATTAAATTATTCAAACATATAATATTGATACAGAAATCGTGTCAAAATATCCGGCCGTAAGATTCATAAATTCCATGTTCTATCTAATCTAAAAATCATTTTTTTTTTTTTTATTAAAATTGATAGGAGGCATTCATTCCCCAGATCCATCAAAGTTATATACGCGTCGTTATGTTTGATTACGTGCCGTACTTTACTCCGGGGAACTTATAAATAAGTTAGCAAAGTCCTTAATAATGCAATACTCATTTCGTGCAGCATTATAAACTAAGTTGTAGGTAAAGTCGGTAAATGAGGAAACAACAAATAGCTGGGAAAATTATTACGTTAACGAGCAGCAGTAAGAAAAGCGATGAGAAAGAGCTCCAGGGAGGGGAAAGATCGAGATGGCGGGTATAGCGCCGCGGGGATGACTCAGCAGAGAAGACCGTGACCTTGCTCTTTGCTCCGAAACGCCACGCGTCGATAGTACGAACAAATGTGAATTCGTCAAAAAATAATCATGAAATCATTTTTAGTTACGACACACGGTCATTTTAAAAAAAACGATGAATTAAATTTCGATTAATTCAGAAATTAACTAATCCCCACAGGAGAACGATAAAATACTACTACATTTCAAAAAGTAATAATGTGAATGTAAAGATTTAAAACATATTTCGAGTAACGTAAAAAAAAAACGTTTATTGTTTGTTCATAAGATAGCATTGGCAAAAGAATATAACAATAACAAAAATGTCTTTAAATATCACGACGCTTTATTGACCGCTTGTCACCTGTCCGGTAATTTTCTCTGGTTGATATATTAACAGTTACTCATTCGAAGATGTCACTCAAATACCGCGGAACCTCGACCACACGCACAAAGGCATAATCGTACATCATCCGCGATGTAATGATGCTTTCAAATCACGAACGTCCGTCAAAGATTTTACAATGCCCGAAGTGTGTTGTAACGTAGCATTATTCCGCACTTTAACTCTCCAGTCCAGTAATAGCTATTGCCATAGCTATCTTCAAAAATGGACAATCTTTGCCATGATACTCAATACTTGTCATTGGTGAGTTAAAGCGATACGGAACATGGGATAATGTGATCAGATGTTTCATATCCGATGAAGTCATTCGTCTATGCGCTTCATATTAATTTCGGTATTGCGATCTCTCGTCGCTGTCATCATCGACATTCTAGTCACAATGGTACAACAGCCATCTCATCGAAGCTAATATTGCCGGCCTGAATATTGCAATAAATCATTATTCACAATTTAATGCGTATTGTCATTTTCAAAAACAACCATCTTTCCTTCGCGTGATAAACACGGCTGAATTGTTCGGAGTAACATACGAGGGATTGAATCAGGCCGCGGCATTCATCGGCGATCATTCATAACGGCACGTGGAGGTCCACGGAACCAGGAATCCACGTGGCGTACTCTCTCATCGAGTGGTTATATTAGATCAGCTGGTACGCCGGCGGCTTGCTGGCTGGATGGTTGGCTGTCGTGACGTCAGCTCGTTCGTTCGCCGGATACCCGCAGAGCGCTCGCTCGGCCAGATCAGTTGCGACGAAGTAGGTCGACGAAAAGTGGATAGAGTTACCTTCCTTTTCACCCTGAAATCCTGCCCCCCGTACGAGGGAGAATGCGCGCTAAAGATAACTCCCATGTCGTTTATTCTTCGTATTTTAGTTCGGTTCGGTTATCGTCTGGTTATCTTCTAAATTGTGTGCCTCACTTTCAGAGAAAGAAAAGAAGAAAGACAGAAAGTTCACAGTTATTGTGCATGTGCGTGCGTGCGTGCGTGCGTGCGTGCGTGCGTGCGTGCGTGCGTGCGTGCGTGCGTGCGTGCGTGCGTGCGTGCGTGCGTGCGTGCGTGCGTGCGTGCGTGCGTGCGTGCGTGCGTGTATGTGTGTGTGTGTGTGTATTTGTGTAAAAAATATACTTGTATAATAAATAAATAAAATATAAAATATAAAAGAGTAATATATATTTTATAATATTTAAATATTATCCTCTTATATCTTATGTTTCATTTGTTTACAATTTGACATATTTTTTTCAAATTTTTTCTAATCAGAATATCATGTGCTTCTTATATCACAACTTTTAATAATATTTTTAGCATGTAATTTTTTCTCTTTGTCTTTCTTTTATAATATTTTATTTTCCAGAAGGTACAAACTTTCATCTCCGCATAGTTTCTTGTTTTCATTACTGACAATCAGTGCTGAGTTACTTTCTTACTTTTTAAACTTTTATATTGTGATAAACAAACAAATTTAGATTGTAATAAACAACAACGAGATTAAGCATTAAATTTCTATTGTTATTTTAATTTCATTCGAAAATCTACAATTACAGTTATGAATATATATTACAATATACTACAACTAATTCTGCGTTGTTGTTTATGCCACAACGGTAATCAACAGTTCATAAGAGATAATTTCTTACAAGGTTATATGATACTCAGAGACTACATGTGCCACCAAATTATCTTTGATAATAAAAAATTAAAAATAAAAAAAATGAGCGTGGTATAAATGGTATGACTAACTTAGTACAATATTAAGTACTTAGTACAATATTAAATTTTTAATAAACGGGAAAAGCAAGCAATATCTTCATTAATAAATTGCATCCAGGACATTTTCTCCCGTCTTATCTTAATCTACTTAAAGGAAATTTTTTTTGCACAATAAAAACCTTATAATTAAAATACTAACAAAAAAAAACACAGCTCGATATTAATTCTCTAAACAGAAAACAACTCAAGAATTAATCACGTGACATTAAAATGACGTGCGACGTATTGTTACTCTGCATCTGTCAACGATTATCAATGGCAATTATTTGCCTGCGAATGAATACACTTTAGAGGACATCCGCTGGTTGCGCGATTAAGTCCAATTATAAACTCGCACTCGTTGCCCAACGTCGACGATAAAAAAAAAAAAAAAGAAGACGGCAGAGTGGAGGGAAAAAACGAGAACGATGAGGTATCGGTGCATCGACTCGCTCGGAGCTTCTGCCCAGGTGCATGTGCATCCGTGGATTTTCACCGTGGTAGATGGAAAAAGCGTGTTGAGAGAGACACTTTCGTGAGACGCGACGCGGACAACGGCATGCGCGCATTCTGGCGCACGCGCCCGTTAGTATTGGTGTGTGTGTGTGTGTGTGTGTGTGTGTGTGTGTGTGTGTGGACGCGTGTGCGTGCGCGCGTGTGTGTGTGTACGACGTGCGACTGTGTGTCCGTCCGCGGCAAACTCTCGGTCGACTCGCTCGCGTGAGTCACCAACAGCTGATGTCTGGCGCCACTCAGCTGGCTGTTACCGGTGCCTTCGTACAAGCGTCGCTATCTGCGGCCGCCTATCAGCTGCGACTGACTAGAAAACAGCGGCCAGATAGCACGCGCCTCGGTAAGAATGTACAACGAAAAATTATGTTCCACGATAATTTCTTACGTTCCCATGGGAATGGAGTTTGAATTCCCTAGACTGAGCGACGTGACGATAAGGAGTAGTGTCGTTACGTTCGTTCGAATCCATTTCTCGTTAACGTTCATGAATATTAGCGTTGTAAATGCCGACTCGAAGTATGATAATCGCGTTATCGAGTTATCGCGGGTTGCGAGGATCACTCGATTGTAAAAAAAAAAAAAAAAAAAAAAAAAAAAAAAAAAAAAAAAAAACGAACGATAAATGATTGTTAAACGTAGAATATATAGACCGCAGAGACGTGGCGGTATATGCATATTGAAAATTCCAGTGACGCATCACGCATAACTTGAGAGGAGTTGAATAATTAACTTTGAGAATTAAAAAGGAGAAGATGATGCATACCGTAACAGTGACACACGCAAGTATTGCAGAATAGATGACCTTCCATTTGCATATTCTACGAGAGCGATTCTAAGAACATTGCATAACGCGACTCTACTGCATTTTACGATTTCTCCTTTTTTTTCCTTATAACAGCTATATAAATAACCGACTGGCGTCAGTCAGCTGCTTGTTACTAATGCCTTTGCACGATATCTGCGGCTGTCTATCAGCTGCGAATGACTAACGGGAGAATGGAAAATGGATGATAAAGATGCTGCACGGATTGCTCATAAACAATAAACGACCTTGTGATAGTTTCATTTGCAACATTTCATTGAAACTTTCGCGAAAATTTAGATTTTAAGCCCGTTCCACGTGTACTTGTATTTAACATTAATACGCATAACATCATGATATTATATAAAAACTCCTCAATTTATATCTTTTGCATTTAAATAAATATACTTAAATATTACAATTTTTGTAATATTTAAATATACTTATTTAAATGCAAAAGATAAAAATATAAATATGTTAGAACTAAAATAATTAAATAAAATATACTTTTACGTTATTAAATATTAAATTAAAATTTAATTTGTTTTTATTCAAAGTTTTGCACCTTACCTTAATATCACTTCAGAAATTGAATTTTTCAACAAAATATGTCGAATAATACAGAAAAAAATATGAAACGCCGATCTGTCAGATGTCTTCTTTCTCTCTGATGTCTAACTTTTCCTCTGACTTAATCTAAAGCAGGTAAGAAGTCAAATGGGAAATCTGTTTCTAGAAAGTCCCGCGTATTTTACCTTATATAGAAGTTTAAGGTCAAATCTTTCACAAAATAACATAGAAGTCTCTTCCCAATTGGTCGGATGTGCATACCAGTGTAGATTTACATTAGGGTCTCGAACCACCCTCTGTGCACATCCGCCCTAACAGTTATTCTCGGAACTCATTTCTAGCCAATCGACGCAGTTTTTCCCTCTTCCTAAAGTTCTATAATATTATCAGTTAATGTCAAACATTTCCTCAGTTAATATCAAACATTTCCTCAGTATTTCCTCAAATTTCTGTCACGAAAGATAACTACAGCAGTCGAAGAGATCGTCGTACCTTACAGCTTACGTATCTTATATATCTTATTCTGAACACATTTTTTTTTAAATATTTAAATCGTGTATAATACGTGTATAATATTGCTTTTGTTCGCAATGGAAGATTTATGTATTGATATTATTAGTGGTGTGTGTTTTATACTTCAAACGAATTCATTTTTAAAATATTTTTTGTAACTTAATAAATAAAATAGATAAAAATAAATAATGTATAAATAGATAATAAATAGATAAAAAAAAAGTGATAAAAGTCGCGGAATTTACTACATTCGTATTAAAGAGAATAAAGTAATTCTCTGGATTACGAACAGTTCTGGATTATGGATAGCTTGAAAAACGAAAAACGAGCACGAAAGGCACGGAAAGGCTGCCTACGACAACATCTGGAAGGGACTCTTCTGAGAACGGAACTGTCGTCGACAGATGTTAACAGGATTAGGGCCAGAAATAGGTAACAATTGGTTTCTCTCTTGTCCTGAAAATTCCTTATTTCAATGCCTTGCCAGTGATGCCATACATCACTCAATTGAAAATGAATAAATATATATCATACCGTCTTGTAATATCAAAACTTGAATTTTAGAGATAAAAAGATACGGCTATATGGATTATAAGATAATGAAAGTCGAATAGAATTAACATATATCACAATAAAATGAAACGGCATGTACATGTTATTAATATCAATATCCAACTTGCAGGTTTGAAATTTTAACGGAACAAAATAACAAAAACGCGGACTAAGATATACGTACAAGATTTCAATTGTGTAGCGTAATTACGAGGCGATTTCGAATTTATGGAACCGCAAGCGCGCACTTAAAAGTATTCAAGAAGAAGCGTTCAAGGAGACGCCTTCTGGGAAACCACAGACGTCTGATCTCCAAGATCTATCTCGATCGTCGGGGAATAATCGCGCGGCCAATAACGATTGACCGACGTTATTGTTGGCTCGACGTCGCGTCGCGCGTCGCGATCTCGGGACGCCCGTTGCATCCGCGGTTTCCGAGGCGCACGATATCAGGTTACACGCACATGAGGACAAAGAGAAGAAGAGGTGCACGCACGTCGGGGTGAGTGCGAGCGCGCGCGAGAGCAAATGTCTTTGGCAGTGACGACGGTGCGCCTAGCTCTCTCCACGTCGTGGCGGGATGAAGAACGAGAATGGGTATGAGATTGGGAACGGGCGAGGCATATATATTTAGCAGTGTGACGTAAGACGCAGCCCAACGGGCGCCACGTCGAGACGTCTCTACGTGCCTTTTCTCTTTCTCTCTCTTTCTCTCTCTTTCTTTCTTTCTTTCTTCTCTCTCTCTCTCTCTCTCTCTCTCTCTCTCTCTCTCTCTCTCTCTCTTCCCATCCCACCGCTTCCTCCTCCTTCTCTTCTTCTTCACTTTCGGCTACTCCGACTGACTTTAGTCTTCTCGCATCGAGACAGAACGGTGAAACATATCTTGCCTGGATATCTGTCAATTCTTCCATCTTCATTTCCTGTATTGTAATTTTTATTTTTCTTCTTTTCCTGCTTATCTTTCAGTATTAGGCAAATTGTAATTTTAATATTTTACAAGTATTATATTTTAGCATGACAAGAATTATTGTATATGTAAAACATTTATAATCACGACTATAAACGCCGCGTATAATTTTATAAATAGAATTGATTGTAAAATTTTTGATATTATGAAAAAAATTACAATATCTTAATCTCACATATCTTTACGTAATCAATATTAAAAATTACTCGGAATATTACCTATCATCAATTTAAAAAAATCATTGCATTCGCTCAAGGAATTCGCTCTCGTGTCACCATTAACTCAGGTGTTTTATTCCCACGCAATAATCAAAAGAGCTTGTATTCGATGATGTATGCGCGGACGTAAATACATTATACTGTTAATCATCTGGGAGAGAGCACCTGCGATGAAAACAATGACAATTTATATAGATGACGATTGGAATGCGTGCGCTCCCGTGCGTAAAATGACGTGAGTCAACCAGCTGTCGGGATACGAAACGAGAGGTAGCGAACCGAGGCACGGATGACAGCCGGTAGTTTGTGTACTGCGTCAGATCGAAAGAACGCAGCACGTTCTTTATACGCTAACTCTCTGACGTGTGGCGAACGCTGCATCCTCCCGCGCGTCAGCATTCGAGAAGAAAACGCCTGTTACCGTGAATATTATGACCAGACCTGTCGCACTTGTCCGTCGCATCGTGCACCACAAACGTTCTTACAAGCCGGTTCCAATTACGCTTATCGATCGCTAATCGATCCTCCATTCGGAATGTCCGGAAAAGAAAGGTAAGGGGTCGATTTTTTAATTTTATTTTTTTCAATAATATCGAATTTTATTAAATTGAACAATGTCATTGTGAAATTAAATCGATGAGTTCCTAGGTCGTAATATGTCTTATTTGTTTTTTTTTTTTCAAATATTAAAAATTTTGATATCGATCGCATAATATCAAGAAACATTCCGAATTATATCACAGATTAATTTTGAAATTCGAATAATTTTTTAAATTATAAATTATAAATTTTGACAAAATAATTTGTCTACAATTATTTAGAATATTCTTTAAACATATTTTCTACAAATATTTCAGGAATGAACGAGCAGCAGGTAACATTCCTTTCTCTAACCACTCTTCTATTTTTTCAGTGTTATTCCAAAAAGATTCAGGTAAAAATCAGATTCAGGTAGAAGTAAAAGAATTTAGAATCTTTGTTAAATATCAAAAGATGCGAAAAAATATAAATACTAAATATAAAAACGTACGTATATTATTTCTTCTTTCCAATTTCCATTAGTCTTGACAAGGTTATCTGGCCTTTTCGTTGTGAATACAATATAGTCATTTATATAATCATTTATTTTTCAATATTTCATATTTTCATTATAAAAAAATTATTTTAAATTTTATTGCCTATTTAACAAAAAATTTAATGGAATTGACAAATGTAGATTCAACGCATTTGCAATTATAATTTTTATTATCGATTTTCAGAAATATTAATTTTTCTACCGTGACAATCCTCTACATGATACGGAACACAAAGTGCATGCACAAACATAATATCTTTAAAACTGGCGACGAAGAGAAGCATCGCATGAATACTTGAAGAAAGATGAAAAAGAGGCGGAGGCATTATTCCCGCGTCTAAGATCGGTCCCTTCGCTTTTATCTATATATGACACCTCCACGTAGGAGCGTAGGATATTTGTGTAAGCGGAGTTTGCGGTGCGCAACGGATATGTGGAGCATAAGAGGTCAACAGAGAAACCATTGTTGTCTGCTGTCAGATAGCAGAACTGAAAGGAGTTTCGGGATCATCTCCATAGTTCAGTCGCTTATTCTCTATGAGAAACGAAGTCGCGCGTCATAGAAATTAGATCAACGTTTATGTATACGAAACATATCGAATGTTCCGCATCAAGACTGCTTGACAAAACATTTGTAGCGTACTCAATAATGCTACGATTATAGTTCGTATTCACTTTACGAAAAAATCATAGAGATCTATTGTTTATATAAAATTTATAATACATAGAATTTTTCATAAAAGAAGGTGATAAAGTAAAAATAATTTTCTTTTCAAAATTAACTTGTTTTGTGTAAAATTAACATATATAAAATATTTATGATTTCTGTAATTATAAAAAAAATTTAATCATAGAAATCAATTCAGGTTTATATAAAAAGATGGAATACGAGCAAATTATTATTATCAAGTTGAAATTTCAGAAAAACGAATATTTTTCGAATATCTTTAGCAAAACAGCTAGGTTACTTTCAGTAACAGAAATCATCAATATTCCATTCATAAAAATCGTACACGTATTGCCATTCTCATCTTTACTTGATCAAAGGATCAAATGTTTTACGAAGGGCATTTTACTCCAAGTCGAGTTAAACGAGGCTGTGACGAGGCTTCGTTTCGCGACCTAATAAGAAGCATTCATAACCACCGTCCCGAAAGATTGTTCCGGCTGCGGTAACGGTTCGTGTCGCACAGTTTACGCACAGACGATCCTAGACGCGGAATCAGGGGCCTCATTCATGCTCCCTATCTCGCACTCGCACCCACGCGTTCCGATTTCGCGAGAGCGGAGGAGAGAAAGAGAGGCGTACGCGAACGCAAGCGTGGCCATAAAAAGGAGACAAGAGTACCGGCTCGTCGACGATCATCCGGCTCGATCAGACGGTCACGGAGCGGACTAGCTGGTTAACCTCGAAAGCCGCCACCAACCCAACGCGATGGACGATCGCGCGTCGCGTACGCGTACGTTGCACCGGAAAAATTGCGTAGTCTTCGTTGAGCTAGGTCGCGCACATTCCCCACTCGCCTGGCAGCGTATCGAGGCATTATCGAGCTCGACGTGTAAATAAATTGCGACCATTTGGATACCGCATAAGGTACGTGTTCGTTAAGAAAAAGTATTACGCACGCGATGTTGTTATTAATAATGAACTTTCTTCGCGAAGAACCGAATAGATGTGCTGTGGGACACAGTTCGCTTGTACGTTCCACCTTATTGCGGCCATACTCAAGAATATCACATTAATTATTGTTAAATAGTTCTATTAGGAGGTCTATAGGTCTATAGTTTCTTAACGCGTGAAACGCGTTGTGGAAACACGGCTCACTTGTACACACTGTTACAAAATTATACATTAATAATACAAGCAAATTGTCTGTGATCTATCGCTGCTTAATTAAAGAATATTGTAGCTTTCTCTGCAACAAGCAATTTTACACGTGTACTACATTATGAAGCCGTGCTCCGACTAGTTCCTAAAATAAAGGCCCGTATTGTCTACTTACTATCGCGCGGCAGTTTTATCTTCGCGAATTGAAGAGAAACTGCATATTAAACTTTCCTTATCGATTAATAAAATAGCGATAGAGATAGCGATGCATTGCGGGTCACGCCGGAAGACGTTGCTTGTACACGGCGCGACGTGGTTGAATCCTAAAATACGATTCAACTTCCGTTTGTCTATGTCGATGATTAGAAGTCGCAAAACGAGACATAAAAGCGGGCGCGTCTTCTCTTAATTAATAGTGATATTGCAGATTATAGCGTGCAACGTCGGTAAAGCGTTCTCGACACGTGTACATGAGTCTTATTGCAAAGTCACGTTCCACGTAGATATAGGCAAATATACAAAGACCCGTTTTGTCTACTTATGTCTATCACGGCGGGATTCTCCTATCTATCACGGACGTTATACCGCAAGCAGCCGACCTATCAGTCGTTCGCATTGTATTTGCATGAGTGATAAAAACATGATCCGGGAGCTACGGATCTCGCGCTTATCGCGACGAACGGACGGAACGAACGGATCGCGAATGTTCAACCTAGTTGAAACGGCTGGCAGGAAGTCACGGCGGATAACGAGATTGGAAAAAAAATTATGCAGTTGCGGCAGGTGTTAAACCCATTCCTAGACGAAGCCGTTCAAACGTCTAGATTTTACAGTGGAAACGACGTGTGACGTGACGTCGCGACGTTTCCTCCACACCTCCACCGAAACTTTGCTGTCGTCCTAGCGTTAAAGTTGCAAGAATTAATTAAATCGCAACGCACGGAGATTCGTCCTTTCGGCGAGAGTAGACGTGATACAAAATTTACGTTACAGCTTGGTAGCCCCGGATTTCCATATCTCGCGAGCACCGTGCTCCTCTCCGCGATTACAATTTTCTCGTAACGGATTTATCTCCTCTCCGCGAGAGAGACGAGTTCGGAGTTCGGAGCGCAATGTTAATTTGCTCGACGATATTTTCTCAGGGACGCGCGTTTCACGCGAACTGCGCCACTACCGCGGGACGAACGTTATATGACATGCACTTCCATCGGGTGCACGCGCACCCGAATGCACAGGTTAACCCGGCGCGTGAGTGGGTGCAAGATATAACTCACTCTCTGCTCATCTCGCTCCGTCTGCATCTCGCTCTCTCTCTCTCTCTCTCTCTCTCTCTCTCTCTCTCTCTCTCTCTCTCTCTCTCTCTCTCTCTCTCTCTCGCCCGTCTCCTCTCGAGTGCATGCGCTCGCGACTTATACATATCTACACGTCCGCGTGTATGTGTATATAGTTAAAAAGCAATGTACGCGCGCGATATGCTATAGTGCTACTACGTTGACCATGGTCAGGATTGGCTCGACCCGTTTGTTAAGCCGCGAGCTTGCGAAAAGCGCATCGAGGTGAGATCCGAGCTTCACCTCGCGTCTTTGAACACCGGAAAACAAACTGCGTGTAAAAGAGTCGTATACAACGTGCGTTTTGCGGTATCTGATCAAAACGATCACCGTTTTAACGTGTTATCTCGGGATAGCTGTCGCGCGCTGATAAATGTTATCCAGATGTTGTTATATCAATGATCTTTATCTGATCTGGCATCTGTATGTGCTTACGTGCTATAAAGCATGCATATTAATTAGGGATTTGTATTGTGCAACAATATCGAATTGACTGTGCGCTGCCACGGAAAAAGAACAAAAAAATTATAAATTATAACGACAACGTGTATTACTCGAAACGGATCAAAAGATAATATAAAAAAAAAAAAAAAATGTAAAATTATATCTGGATAATATCTATTTAAAATATAAAACAGAGAGATTATACGTTGTTAAAGATAGAATGTGAAAAGTTATGTTTAATATCCAATTAACTGCACTCGTTCATTACGAACAAAAATCAACGAATGCATTTGACATGTGAAATGTAATTTGCATGTCTAAGCTATTTTCAGCTGATAAATGAAATATATATATATATATATATATATATATATATATATATACACACACACACACACACACAGACAGTGTGCGCGAGTTGGAATTACTTTATCGAAGGCGAAGACGAAATTATCGCGATCAGGAATGCAAGAATTACCGAGATTACGTAACGACAGTCTGTTTTAATGGGTTGATATCGTATTTGTCGTGTCGCGATTAAACGGATAAGCACATATCTGATGTGATTTCGTGCGTTACGTACAAACTTCGGTGTCAAAGTTATACATTCCAATATACGAAGGAAGTTTGGGGAAATAGTTTCCTTCTCAACGTTCGCCATAACTACGGAGAGTAGATTTATCGTCGCACAAGGCTCACGTAATAATACCATCAGATATAACATAGCATAAGCAAAACTATTCGACGAGTGATGAATTATATAATTCAGATATATGAAAGTGTCTGAACCACGTCGTTCTCATAGCTATTAGAAACGTATAAATAATGCAACGTGAAGCGATGATACATGATAACGATGAAACGATATTACTTCGTTAGGTACGTCGCGTACATTGATCATTTATTTACGCTTCGTACCAATCGTAATAATCCGTTTGATGATGACATCGACGACATTTAACTCTGTTACTATGGCGTACAATGTTTTACATTTTCTTACGCCATACGTAATACCATACACCACATCTTTTAATGAAATTACGATATACTGAGAAACGAGTGACATGAAATACATAATATAATTTAACAAATATTTTCAACATGCTTCGCTGAATATAAAACAATGCTATGTTATTCATGTATTATAGAAATAAAAATATTTTTATACAAATTTGAAGTAAAAGGAAACCTAAAACGCTTCAAACTTGGCATAGAGATATCATTTATAATAAACAATAATAAATATTATTAATTCAGAACGAGTTTGTAAACTCCAAAGTTTATGAAAATTCGGTATAAATTCGATATATGTAAATAACCAAACTTCTACAAAGTATGAATGAGAATGTAATCTCTAGGATACGAGCGACTCGAGGACACAGCAATCGTGAGACACAAGTGAGCGAGTGAGCGCAATACAACGGTGATGAGCGTATGTAAACAAGAAGTCGAGCCGGAGCGCGGCATGCTTGGAGTTATTTATAGAAACCGATTATTGTGCAACAAACGTGGCTTTACGTAACGCGTACGGCGGCATTATGCCGCAGCTCTGTCGGTCACTCGGCTATACACAAAAGGACATACTTTCCTCGCGCCTTCCTGCTTCTTTGTTCTACGATCGTTGTACTCGAACGTGAGATCAAAAAAACATACGCCGCACACGGTCGAAGACGCAAAAAAATGACTCGGCATACTTCCTTGAACCGACGCGCAATATTGGCCTCATCAGAATCGCAAAATTTTATGATTTTATAATTTTATATATATATATATATATATATATATATATATATACATATATAAATAGTGATTTTACGGTTCCTTTCTTGAACCATCAATCCGTAAGATTTATATAACTATTCATTGACGCGTTGCAATATAATTCAACTAAAAATGCATTCCAGATGAAGTCTAACTCAAACGGTAAGATTTATAATAATGGAGTTAATCTTGACACAGGTAAGTACAAATAAATGTTATCTTTTGTATTTGTAAACATTTTTATATTAACATATCTAAAGTTAAGAATAATCTATTTCTTCATGAAGCATGGCACAAAATAATACACTATCATGCAAAAAATATCAAAAGGTATGTCAAAAAAAAAAAAAAAAATGAACTCGATTCCGAATAAGCCATATCTCTCCATATATAATAGAAAACGAACATTCCCCTTTAATTCGATAAGCATAGAAATGAAAAATATTCCTACTAAATTATGAGTTTTGCATTACGTAAGAGTGAAATGCGGATGCGCGCGCGAACGTAACAGAAGAAATGTCACACGTCGCGAAAACGGGAGAAGAGGCATCTGCCGCGAACGACGAATCAACGAACGAAGGAAGGAAGGAAGGAAGGAAGGAAGGAAGGAAGGAAGGAAGGAAGGAAGGAAGGAAGGAAGGAAGGAAGGAAGGAAAGAAGGAAAGAAGGAAGAAAGGAAGAAAGGAAGAAAGGAAGGAAGGAAGGAAGGAAGGAAGGAAGGAAGGAAGGAAGGAAGGAAGGAAGGAAGGAAGGAAGGAAGGAAGGAAGGAAGAAACGAACGAACGAAGCGCGCGCGCCATGCTGTTGGGCGTGAACGCGTGGAGAGCGCGGAGATTCGCGAGAGTGCCGTACCGGTCCGATCCGACGCAGTGCGACGCAACATGATGCGATGCGATGCGATGCGATGCGATGCGATGCGACGCGATGCGATGCGATGCGATGCGATGCGACGCGACGCGACGCGGCGCAGCGCTACGCGTCCCTGCGTTTTCAGCGGAAAACGGCTTTCGGAGTGCCGCGACGGCGGCAGAGGCGGTGGTGGCGGCTGCAGCAGCGGCCCGATCACATACCATCGCGCGGCCAACCGGCCAGCCAGCCAGCCAGCCAGCAGCCACCAACGGCGGACATCGGGTGATGGGCGCCGGCCGGCCGGCCGGCCGGCTTCAACAGCTGTGCCCGCTCTCTCTCGCGCGGCTCGATACGCACGCACCTCGCGCGCGAGCTCGACAATGCCGATACACCGCCGCCCCGATGCCACGGCGGCAGCTACGTTACGCTCTCACAAACAGGTTGAGGCGATAAGCGGGTCGGGCATGACACTCTTTCGAGAGAGCCAATAAAGATCGTCCGTCCCTCCTGCTCATTCTTGTTCCCCCATCATTCTTTTTCACTCGCTCCTTCTCCCTCTGTCTCACTTACTCTGCTGTTACGAACGCGTACCATATATATAACTTCGTCGTGTCAATGCAAGCACGGAGTACACACACACACACACACACACACACACACACACACACACACACACACACACACACACACACACACACACATATAGATGTGTTTTATATATATATATATATACATACGCGCACACGAATACATAGATTCTTGGCGGTATTCGCACACTACCACCATAACACTCTACCATTAGCACCATTAGCGCGCACACCATCTTTTCTCAGAAGATATAGATATAGATAACTCACCCGCACAGGTCAGCTTCCGGTTGGTCAGTCGACTCGACGATTTCCTCGAGCAAAATCCGATCGTCACTACCAAACACTGACATATCTCGTCAGTCCGCGGCACCGAGAGTCCCCGCCGAGTGAGTTTCACGTTCCTGACAGCCGTCGTCGCGGCTGCGAAAAGACGACGACGGATCTCGCTGCCTCCTCTCGATATCTTTTTCGTTATCGCTCACACTCTTTCTTCGTACACTCTTTCTTTTCTGCTTTCCTTCTCGCCCGGTTGTCCGTTCGTTCGTTCGTTCGTCCGTCCGTCCGTTCGTTCGTTCGTACGCTCCTTCACTCGCCCAACCGCGCACTCCACTCCACAGGGCGGAGGAGGGGGACAAACAACGCGCGTTTTATCAAACACGTCTCCGCTCGCGGCACGATATACGTATATATGCGATACTCGCCACTTCCGGCTCACGCCGTGTCTCGCGATGACCCCGTTTTCCTCTTCTCAGGCAGACACCGGCGACATGCACGGAAGATTCGTCCACAGGACAGCCACACGCTCCGCGCGGCGCGCACACACAACGCCCGAACGCGTTTTGTAATGGCGATCTTTGGCGGGAAACAGCTGAGGGCCCCCACGGCGCGCCGTGGATCACTCCGCCGCCCGGCGTCAGGAACGTCACTATGTGACTCGCACACGGGTTCCCTTCACTTCTGGCGGCGCCGATACTTTTACGTCTCACTCACGAAACGCGCCACACTCACGAGAACAGATCGACCATCAATGAATCTGTACGTGCACTTTTTCGATGAATGTCACAACGAAGACGACTCACGGGAACTCCTTCAAGTCGCACTCGCGTGAAGTGCACTATGCGAGACAATCAGCCGCGTTCACGTGATTACTCGCCCGTCCTGATCGATGTTTCAGCTTAATGTAATGGAAATATTCAGTTCCTCGTGCTCGCACACGCGTTTCGCATGTGTGTTTTCCTCTCGACCTGATTAAGATACGGGAATGCAGAGCGACTTTCCGCGTATCGCGCTACGCTCATACGCCGGCAAAATCATCACGCGCGCGAATACTCTCGCGCGCGTTCGACGCACATCGACGATAGCTCGCGCGCGCGGCAAGTCCGTGATGACGTATGAACCGCGTACGACGTTACGGTCGTACGGTCAACGAAATACCGGAGCGGCGGGAAGCGCGCGCAGCGGACGTTCGCAGAGAATCTCACCTAGTGGTGGAGAGCCACCTGGACGTATCGCGTCCTCGCCGGTCGCGCTCGTTCGTACAATCGCGGCGGCTCGCGCTCGACGGACAGGGGGGAAGTCGCGCACTTCGCTCTGCCCTGAGCGGCGACTCACTTCAGACCAATCCCTCGTCAGCTCATCCTCGTTATCCGGCTCGCGAATCCGGCTTTCTCGGTGGATCGTTGCCGTCGCGGATCGTTCAGTGGCACGCGTGAATCCGCGCGTTTACGCACGTAGGTGGCTCCCTACGGCCGGCCTCTCGCGGGAAATATACGGCGCCACGGCGCGGAACTATTTGCGCGTCGCGTAGGTTTACGCTAGAGGAATGACGCGGCCCCGCGCGGGAAACATCTGCCAGCTGGCCAAAGCCCCGCCCATAGAATACGCGAGTCTACTAGACCCCCCACCACCGTCGCCGCCGCCACTATCGCCGACCCACCGCAGTCCCCCTACTATCGCGGTCGCGAGCGTAAGCACGTATACGTAGTCGACCATCTGTGTATGCTACGGACGGCAGGCTCGCACACAGCGAATGTTCCCACCGCTGCGACGCAACGCGCCACACCGCACCGCGTCGTGCCGCACCCCGCCTCGCCTCGCTTCACCTCGCCCTGCTGCGCCTCGCTTCACCTCACCTCACCTCACCTCACCTCGCCTTGCCTCGTCTCTCCACGCCGCGCCGCGCCTCGTCGACCGACGCTCGCCGGACGCGTCATGTCGCGTTTACGAGGCGCCGGACGCGACGCGAAAGTAAACGGCCGAGACCACCGATCGTCACGACGCGTCTTGCATGACCAAGATGATGCTGCGCATCCCAACATGTCGGTCGCTGTCGTTCTATCTAATTATGCGAGCATGAATATCTTCCTTGCGCATCTCTTGCGTTATGGATGCTACTTATTGAAGGAACTGTAAAGAGTTCTCAAGGTACGGACAGATCGATGAAATCTAATGCGCGCTTTTACAATTAATGATTATTAACCAGCACGACATCCAGCGGACAAACTTTAATTAATAATGTTCCATTGATAACGCGTGAAATTCTTCATCTAGATGATATAAATATCTGCGTTATCGGCGAAAGGTATTCGCCAATCAATATCGCACACGACTTAGTAAAGTGCGACGCATACAGCTTTAAATCAAGATAAAAATTTATCTAATTGTTTAATTCGCCGATGTTTATATGATAAAATCCTGATAGTTCTTTATCAATAATAAATTTATGATAGCAAAGTAACATAGATTTGACATGCTCATAGATCTATAGATATTCGACTTGAATACATGAAATAGACAAAGTAATGTAATTTCTATTAAGTAAAATAAATTTATTATAAATTTAAAAATACTGAAAAAATCTTTATTTATTCGTTATTTTGTTATATAAATCTTTGAATATCCGTGATGTGCGTTTGACGAGTGTGTATATGTATATAAAATTAGTAACCCAATAGCGCTTTGACATATAAAAAAAAACAAATTGTGAGTCGAATGACTGCGAATTAAATTGAATAGGTTGAGGGATTTGGAACTTCTTCCCGCTTATTCAGTATTTCCCTTGCCACAATTAATAGTACATACTCCGTCTATAGGTTTATGAGCATACCACTGAAGATATCTCTTCTACATCGACAGGCTCTTGCAATATATTTAATTTTTTTAATGGAAATGATGGTTCATTGCAGCCATCTTGAACTATAAAGTGAGAAGATACATGGAATTCTTGCAAAATACATAAAAATAGAAATCTTTTTCGACAAAATAATCTATCCTAATAAATTTTCCATATATAAGATATAATTAATTATATAATTAATGATGTTACGTGATTATACATAAATATATATTATATATTAATATGTAACTATATATAATTATATATGGAAAATTTTGTATTTGTACTTAATTAGAACAGATTTAGAAAATATATCGAAAACTTTCCTTTTGCTCCGTTAATCAATAAATAATTATATATCTAGAATTGAATTATGGCTTTATTCTTAATTAGATATAATTTATTTTTAGATATATCGTTTATTGAAGGAAAGTTTTCGATGTATTTTACATGATTTTGTTAAAAAACATTTCTATTTTAACGTATTTTGCAAAAATTTTTATCATGTTTTTCTTCCTTTTAACTTCTTAATTCAAGATGCCTGCAATGAAGCAGCAGGAGCCTTAGATTTGTAGTATTTTAAAACACAAATTTTGTAAAAAGTCATCTCTTATCATATGGTATATTATTAAAGCCAAATATAAAATTTGTTTTTTTTTTTTATTAAAAATTGCGACGTATTGAACTATGCGAATTTAATACTAGGCTTACTACGATTTAAAAAAAAAAATCTACTGAATCTGATAAAAAAAAAAAAAAAATCCCGCAATAATCGTAACGCGTTTCCTTGTCAAATATTCATTTTATTTTCTTAACCCTCTATAGCCTACATTCTTTTCATTCACATGGAATGTTACGTCCTCTCTCATAAGTTTAATGCCACAATAAGAAAAGGCGCCAAGTATAAATTGAAAAACTGATATGTAAAGTCACAATATAGTCACGGCATAGAGGGGTAAGATTATAGTAACTACTATTAGATATTTTTACAGCATATTTTCATTTTCTCTAAGCGTTGATAATGATAAACATAAAACATTTCGTATTACTGAGAGAAAGGAGATCTGCCCATTTTCATTAATGCTCTACTATACTCATCCAAAAATTGCAATGTCGAAAATTAACATTCGAAATCGAAATACAACGTGAGTCTGCGCGCGATACACGAGATAGTTATCGCAGATTTAGCTACAATTTAAGCATAACATTACGGCACGAGTTCGAAAACATAGTCGGTATTGCTCCTTTGTACTTACGGTTGCATGATTCTTATTTATTCGACTAAAGCATAAATTTATTTTTTAACGTGCTTTACACGATAATCTCAAACAATCATAGAGAAAGTGTCGAATAATTTTCTTCATTAAACAAAATCCTTAATGTTACGTTTTATTTAGAAATAAAATAAATTTAATCAGCGAGCGATAAACACTTATTCAATCTCATTATACAAAGAACTGATATTTCGATAAATTAAATTTGAATCTTAATCTTAATCCCTTTAATGCCCTTACATATAATCCTTCGATGGCGTAAGTTTAATAAATTGAATAATGACGCGCAGTGTATTTCGCATATAAACATATTGTTATTTGATTCTGAAGCTCGCAAGATAGAATTTAGTCGTGAACAAGCATCAAAATCTCAATTTGATACGCGCATTTCGCATATAACGTGTCATTAAAATTTTGTGATAATTTGTGCATGAGAACGGGGGATACAATGTTGTTTGGCCATTCATATATGAGACATTCTCAATTTAAAAAAAAAAAAAATATATATATATATATATATATATATATATATATATATATATGTAAAAAGTTCGAAAATTCAGTTTTTGGAGATTCCAATCAATCGAATAAATAATCGACGAGTAACTGGGTAGTACTAAAATAGTATTTAAAAGCCAAAGAGTA
This sequence comes from Pogonomyrmex barbatus, assembly GCF_055798465.1. NCBI lineage: Eukaryota > Metazoa > Arthropoda > Insecta > Hymenoptera > Formicidae > Pogonomyrmex > Pogonomyrmex barbatus. The sequence goes on from NW_028297138.1 coordinate 9,573,241, forward strand.
GTATTTTTTAACTTCATCTGACTGCTTTGATTCTTAGAAATGACTAAGCAATGTATGGATACAATGTATATTATACGCATGCATCAGCCACTTTGTAAATTATATATAAGCCATGCATAATGTTTATAGTGCATGGCGTTGTATGATAATCTGAAGAGAGACGGCTAAAACTCTATATATAACAAAAACATCTTGCTACATATTATATACAAGACTTACATATTTTAAATTCTTTTTTTCTTTAGTTATATACAATTTTATTGGTACATATTACGCCATACGTGCAGAGTTGAATTGATTGATTTATTAAAATAGACGGAAATATATTCTTCTGTAAAAAATTGCATTCCTTAACGAGTTTAACATTAATCGGTATTGGATTGATAAAGAAAAAGATGTTCTTTGTACTTTGTGGTTGCTTTCTTCTTTTAATATATATGTATTCATTTACTCTGTTGAAGTATATTTATAAAATGCACAACGCCTGAATTGTTATTTTTATTTATTCGAGTAAACTAATTTTTATGTGATGGCTTGGTATGTGGTTGATGCATTCGTATTTTTATAATGCGGTGCAGCATGGATTTACAAATAATACTGTGGTTAGAAAAAAACTTGTAACAATACAAAAATGTGTTATAGAAAATATGTCACATATTTATGAGTGCGCAATACATACATTGAATTTTCCTTACATGCATATCAAGTATAAATATAAATATATATATTTTATATATATATATATATATATATATATATATATATATAATGTATAACATCGTGATGAAAAAATGTTAATTTTAATTTTTTTTCTGCAATATTATAATAGATTGTAAAGATGCTGTTTATTTTAAAAAGAGCAATCCATTCTAGAATACAGTTTTTAAGTGAGATTTGCGATTTATCTTTTATGCATATGTGTTTTATATTGCCAATTTAACTGTTTAATTTATTGTCAAAATTAACGTGCATGTTGATAAATGATAAAATATGTAAGAAATTATCATTCAATTATTTACAATTAACAAGAAATATATAGTATTCTAATCATCTCTTGATAATCATTAGTGACAAATTCTTGAGGATATTTTGAGATAAAAACCTTAATACCAAAATGACAAGATTACAATTTTTGGTTATAGGCCCATCATCTTTGATTATTTTTAATCGGTCGATTAAATTTAACTATTATATACTAACTGCAAAACTGATTGTTTTATTTTGTTTTTCCTGTCCATTTTCTGCAAATTATGATTTGTTTGTGTAAAATATAATACTTTTAAATTAATAATTAATATATTTGATTAAAATAATTTTTAAAAAATAAAATTTTAAGAATGATTAATTTCAAATTTTGCAATTAGTAACTTTTAAATTTAATTGACCAAGTTAATCGAAGGTGGAGATTGGTTATAAGTGTGAAATGTTTAAAATTGAACAATTCAACTGTCCGAAATTAGCATGTTTAGGCATGGTAATTTAACAAATGTCGAAGATATCATAAGAAATGTAAATGAATAAAAATTTTCACGTTTTCAGTACAATATAATGTATGTTTGAACGCGCAAATTTAATTCGTACTCTTTAAATATGTCTAATTTAAAAACTTTTTCTCAGCATTTTAGTATTAAGAGATCTGTGATATCTTGTACAAAAAAAAAAAGAAAAAAAAATATATATACACAATTGATATTAGTACTTAAAACATATTAGTCTTTTCTCTTTGTTGTTATATGTATTAAAAATATCTAATATTTTCTATATTTTTATATGAAATATTTAATACTAAATATTTCAAAAACTAAAGTATTTAAATAATGATATTAATCATTATTTACGTATATCTTATCTTTATTTTTCTGTTATGACTGCACTAAAAAAATTGCTATTATAACAATAATATTTTTAATACACATTGTAAGTTTATCTGAACGTAGGCATTAAAAATTAAATCACAACTGCCTTCTAGAATAAGAAAAGTCTTTTAACTTTAACAAAATCAGCATCTAAATTTTTTACATTTGTTTTAAATGAGATAATGAATCTACATATTAACATTTTTTTCAGTAAATACATAAGTAAAATACCTAACGAATAATATACATATGCAATAACGTATGCATATTGAAATGGAGATAATTTTAATTATCGTTATTTCGCACATCTTACCTGTAAATCCATGTCTAATTTGCATGTTTATGAAACTTATTTATAGTGCTAACTACATACTAATTTTGTTATAATAATTTTTTCAATCCTAGTTTCAACCTTTCCTGAGCTGGATTCACTTTGATTTTTAATTGCTGAATTAAATCAAATATTTTTAAAGAAGGTCCAACTTTGAAACCTGTTAGGTCTATTATTTGGTCCTTAGTAAGAATCAGCAATGTCTTTCCATCTATTTTACGTTTACTGAAATTATCGCAATATGTTGCACAATCATTAACTCGGAGAAATTGTGCAACGTCAAAGACATTCCACTCAGATGGCACTAGATCACCAGATTCCGATCCTCTTTGCACACCATCTGCTAGCCTTGGTATATATTTAGTACTTGCTGAAGTAACCTATGAATTAAATAAATAAAAATTTAGTCTATAATAAATCATATATAAAAGTATTTCAGATTATATATGCGCAAATGTGATACTTGCATTGATATACGATGTAGCGGCTCTTTCCTTGGGTGGTGGAGGATTCTGTACTTCGCTTTGCGTATCGTTCAATGCTTGATCTTGTCCAGTAGTAGGACTAGGTAAAGTTTGGTCAGGTCCAGCTGGCTCTTCCGCTGTTTCCGGTTCTCTGCTCCTTTGTTCCGGTAGACTTTCTAGATCACGCTCTCTTTCAATTTTTGTTCCTTGAGCAGGTTCCAATTCTCGCCCGCGTTCACGAGCCATACTAATACGTTCGCTCTGACGAGGTAGTATATTTTTGGAGCAAGATATCTTGCTACCTTTCTTCAATTTTCTCTTAGCTTTACGTTTAAGGCCTCTTGGTGATTTTACTGCGGGAGTAGGGATTTAAATGTAAAAATAAACATATATAAATAATATATGCATAAACGTGTGGGCACAAATATATAAATATATAAATGATACATACTAGTAGGACTAGTGTTTTTAATGTGTACACGCGGCCCTTCCAATTTGTGATCAACGAGATCACACCATCCAACGGGATAAATATCTGGACTTTGACAATCTAACCATTGATCATATTCGTCTTCCCAGCCATCAAAATGTACTCGTAATAATCTGCCAATCACTCTAGTAATAGTAGCAACACAAACTAATCTAGGATCCATCAAATCAGCTGCTTCAAGTCTCATTCCTTCGATAAATCCATGTTGAAGAATTTCCTAAATGTGAAAGATATAAATGTAAAAAAGTTAAACTCGAAACTGTAAAATATTTATTAACTGCATAATAATACACGAAAAGACCGTTGAGCTTTCAATATTGTTATGAAATGAATATTTATCGCTATTGAAAATAGCAATCATAAATTGTATCCATAAATATATAGAAAAATTACCCGATTAAATAATTGCACAGGAGCAGGTATGGTATTGGTCTCCATCAGGTATGCGTCCCAAGTAAATGTAGTAGGATCGTAACCCTTCGGTGGCGTTAAAGGCAAACCGTGTTGAGAACAAAAACCGACGGGAAAAATACATGGTGAACATGAATGATAGCAAAACCAATCAGCCCCGCTTGCGTCTTCGTCGTAACTGTCAATACGAATCATAATGTAATCTTTTTCCAAAACTTGCATAACTGTCGCTGCACATATAGCCGAAAGATTAAGCGGATCGATAGCTTCTATTTTCATTCCTTCCTTAAATGTGTACGCGAGGTGCATATGATGACTCTTTGGCACATGAAAAAGATCCTCTGTTGCGTCATCTTCAGATAATTTTGATTTAGAAATACGTTCCAAGTATTCGGGATACGCATCTAACGTTTGTCCTATTTTTTTAGCCCAACCGACAGGGTGTATAAGGGGTGAGTCTTCGTGACACCAAAACCCGTTATCCTCCGGCGGTGAATCGTAATATCTCACATGCAAACGTTTGCCAACAATCTTCTGTATCGTCGCTACTTTTACTTGTGAGATTCTATTTTTATCTACTACTTCTAAATGAAGACCACATCGAAAACGAGATTTCATGCTTTCATTTACTTTATTATAAAAATTTGTTGGCAACGTTCTTGCACCGGTTAATCGTCTCATCAAAAAATCTTTCCAATCTTTGTACTTATTTGCAATTGCTGAAAAAATAATTTAATATGTCAAATTTTACGCGCTCTTCTAAAATTAACGAGTGTTCTCTTTAATAGATTTTTTTTCATTTTACTAGAAATGTACGATTACGTACTGTTAGGTGGAATAAGAGGTTTTCCAATTGTTGCACACCAACCAACAGGATGTATATCGTTAGAACAAAGCGATACCCAAAAATCTTTTTCTGCATTCTGTCCGAAACCCTCGTACCTTAACAGAGCTCTGTATCCACAAACACGTAACACAGTTGCGACCCAAAACGAATCGGGAAAAGCCTCGCACACTTCGTCACAATCGGTATTTTCGACTTCTACTTTCATACCCACTGTGATATTATCCCAAATCTCTGATATAGGAGCCTAAAAATATTAATATAATGTAACAAGATATTTGTAACAAGATATTTATAAAAGTGTACATTTAACAGACAAAACAAAGCTTATCAGAAAAACTAACATGTTTGAAACAAGAGACTGGCGCAGCACAAAATCCAGGTTCTATAAGTTGTTGTGTCCAGTCGTAAGAACCTGCCATTTCTGCCGTTCTTTTTCTTCTAACCGGTAAATCCTCCGGCATTACTGGTTCTAAGTTAATTTTGTCCTTTTCTGATTCAACAGATTCTTTGACAACTATTTCTTCCTTCACAACGACCTAGGAAATTATAACGTTTATGAAATAAGCATTTCTAACTTTTTGTCATATATTGTGTGTCTATATATTAAATATTAACTTACATCCGGTTTTGTTTCAATAGAAGATGTTTGATTTACAGATACCAGTTGATCCCCCGAGTGAGACGGACTATATGTTGAATCAGCAGTAGGTGTTGTGTGTTCTGAAGAACGTGCACATGCTCTACTGCAAAATCTACGTTCCTTTGTATAAAAGGCATGTTTTACTCCAATAGCACCACATTTTTCACAGACAGCTATAAAATGAAAATTTGATTTATTTTATTTAGCAAACTTTTCTGTAATAAGAAAATATAAAATCAATTCAATTTGTCAATCTTGTTCAAATCTTTTTTATCTTTTTCAATATTTATAGCTTCAATTGCATTTTTATTTTTCAAAAAAACTATTTAATAATTTTGTATTTTAATAATTTTTAACTCGGATTATTACTATTTTTCTTTTGAATATTGATATTAATAATTGATATCAGTTTAACTTATCACATTAAAATTAACGTTCCTTGTATTTGTAATATTATAATTACCAGTCTCATCATTTTATTCATTAGTTAGATTACGCTGAATGATGATATGCTTACCTATACCATCCTTGCGAATAGGAATAAAATTTAGATCAGTATGAGGTTGATAAGCAATTGGCGTTTTTAAAACGAGACCTGGATGCTTTATTGGTTTTATTTTTCGATTACGATTGTCTTGAATAGTTTGAGTCGCTGCATTATTCACAATTTGTTCTCGTTCTTCATCACCAATGTAGTCTTCTAATGTTAGGTATTCATTCATCTCCTGTCTTTCAGACTGTGAATCATATTCCTTAAAAAAATAGGAAAATCACAATATTAGCAGTACACATATGAAAATTTCTTCGATCTCTTTTAAAAACAAAACTCACTCGCTGAATATCATGAGCATCTACAGCCTCCATTGCCTCATCAGGTTCCGAACACTCATTTGAGAATTGCTGCGGTATGTAGCGCACCATAGTAGTAGGAGCGATGTGATGATTTCTGAGATCTTCATAGGGATGCGAACCATGTGAAAAAAATGGGTTTTCACCTTGACGAGCATCCAGCATGAATTCATGAGGCTCTCCCATCATCACATCACTCATCCATACCATCCCTAGTTGTTCGGGCAATCCAGGGATGGAAGTATACACTGTATTCATACACATATCCATTCCTACATTCACACGATTCACCAATTGTTAGCCGAATTATTAATAAAAAAAAATATTCATTCATAAATTCTGTTTGTAAGGAGGAATGTATAATACTATTTTCCAGTCAAGAATAAAAACCAAATACCAAAGCAAGTTTTTTTCAAATTTAGAATTTGAGAAGAAAATTTAGAATTTAAGAGAGATACAATCGGAATAATAATTCTTTTAGAAAGTATATCGGAATAATACTTCTTTGAGATAGTAACGAGTAAGATAGTATTAAGTGTATTTTAAATCGGTTTAAATGTATTTTGAATAAACGGATTCTATTAAGTCGAATTTTAATCTGCAATTCTCAGATCGTGGAACATGCGATTCTGTTTAATATACGCCTACCGCATGATGCATAATAGTGAGAAATCTACCAAGTTACGAACTGCTTGCGTCGATCGCACTTTCTTGCCTAAATTTTTAAACAGCGTTTAAGATTGAGAAGCGACGCTAGAAATACTTTTATTTAACCCCTTCTACCATACAGTCGCGTGTCTATCACGCGTTTAGCGGCGTCCGATGAACGTTCGACGTACAGATAAATGCGAGGACCGAACGAGGTACATCTCGTCGTCATCACCGTCACCGTCGAGAGGAAAACAATCGGCCGGCCGCAGATGAAAATCGTACCCCATAGAAAAACAAGTACGTACCATTAGAAGCTTGCATGTCCATGACAAAGAGTCGTTCGTAGATTTCCTCGATGTTTTTTCACCGGTATTACCGTAGTCTACGTTCGTCACGAAGCACTAATCCCATCTCGAAAGGCATGAAGTACATCGCTTGGACTTCGTCTCGCCCGTAATCGGAGTTAGTCGAAATCCATCACCTTTCGCGACATTGTCGAACAATAGGGCAAAACATTCGGCGGTAGGCCGTTTCGCTTCGGCCCCTCTCTTCCCCCGCCACTATTTTCGTCTCCCTTAGCAGGGCTAGCAATCACTAGTGGAGCCAGCAAAAACGGGCCGCAATGATGGATTCGTACACCACTGTCTCTGTGTCGATTCATATTTAATTAATTTTAATCTCCATAAATTTATTCTTTATCTTTCTTCGGTGACTGGAATTGAAAAAAATAGAAAGTAAGATTAAAGTTAATTCATATTGATAGAAATGGACTTGAGGTGAATGTCGAGAAACGATGGTTTGTCCACATGTTCCAATAGCAGAATGTGTTTTCTAGGTAACTTTCTGGATTCTAAATAACGATGTTTCCTTCCTCAGAACAACCTCGATTAAAATATTCCGATTAATGCCCTTTTTTACTAATGTAGATTAACTTTAATCTCTGCTTAATTTAATTTTTATCTCTTTTGTTTTATTTTTAAGAATTATAGAAAAAAATAAAAAAATAAAATAAACCGAGATTCAAAAATTGATTCAAATATTGATACAGATATAATTTAATCAGTGATTAGCTTAAGTCAATTATCAAGGATTATTACGGACTATTTTGTTAATGTCGATATAATTATTTATATTTTATTGCTCGATATGTGAAAAAAACGTTAGAGGAAATGAATTGTACGTGCGTTTTATTTGAATTCTTTTTGAGTGCAGAAAGGTGTAGATGGTTAAGTGTACTTCTGTAGTTTTTCAATATGCAATGAAAACCTAGAAATAGCATGACTTTCTGCACTTAAAAAGGACTCGATAATAGTTTATTGCGTTGCTTGTACTCCCTAAAATTTTCGATACTTAAAGCAAGATAGATATTTGGGGGCGATGGAGGAAGAAAGAACAAGAAACTTAAATTTAAAAAATATAAATAACACGAAGATTTAATGAAACGCAGTGTATATTTTGTTTTAAATAATTCTATAAAGATCAAATTAATTTCTAGAGCTTTTTATTGCCATATTTTAATCGACAATAAATGTTAATTTTAATAAAAAACGATCCTAATTTGAATAAAAAATTAAAAAAATAAAGAAATTAAGGAAAAAAAAAAGAAATTATATTGTCAGAATCGTTTGAAGATTATTATATTAAAATATAAAATGTGCAAGAAAATCAAATTTATAAAAGAATAAATATATATATTTTTAAAATATAAAAAGATAAAAAATACATATATAAAAGATATATCTTTTTATATTTTATATATCATATTTGGACAAGTTAAATTCATAGAAATGTAGCTTTAAACTTTTTTAACTATTATGAGAAACGAATGTCTAGATATGCTTTATGATGAAATGTTTGAACCGGAAACATTGAGCTGCGCGCTGTTGTGCGCCGTGTACGAAAGAGATGTCACAAGGTGAAGACATCATTCTACCTACGGGAAAATATTTAACAATTTATTTGTGAGCTTGAGTCATTTGCTGTTCTTCAAATTGAATGATTTGTACAGTTCGACAGTATGGTAATTGCAAATATTTTGAAATTGTAATTGACATTTGAAATGAATGGCTAATCTATATGTATAACCTGTACATGAAGTTTGACAATTTTATCAACGATATTTTGAAAGATATTTAAATTATGAAATATATTATTATTGTTTGAAAAGTTTATCTAAAGTGTTAAGTGAAAGATATAACAATCAAAATTCCGTTGCTATTAATTTATTGAATAAATAGTTATATTATTGCATGATGTGCATTTGAGTAATTATAAATTATATCCGTCGTTTTACAAATAAATGATGCAAATTGTTTTGATTATATTAACGTATTCTTTCTTGGCAGTCTGCCATATTTAATTTTCAGAGTTTGTTGAGTGTAATATTCTTGATCATATGCACCTGTACTTACATCAGATCGTTGGCTCCGAACTTGTTTGACAAGCGACTAGGCAAGGTTGGGTATGTAAATATTTTAGTTAACATATTTATTATAAAAATATATACTCGTATGTATATATACATACTCAGTGTATATTTAATAAATTCTTAATTTTAGCTTTCAGGGTACTTTTTGGAAATGTGCTAGGATTGGAGAGAGAGTAAGCCCATATGTGGCCGTTTGTTGCGTCTGTTGTGCGTTTTGTGTTTTATTTTGGTCGTAACATTCCTACATGAGTCATTTTGATCATGATGCATTTGGTGTGTATTTCTAGAATATATCGTAATATATTTGTATATTAAGATTCGAGATGTCAGAGAATAAAAGATTTTAATATCCATTTGGCGACAAACAGCTATATTTGTCGTTTTAATAATACATAAAAATACACTCGTTTAAGCTAGACTTAAAGTCAAAACGAACGTCATTGCTAAATGCATGATAGTTTTTTTTTCTTATTTGTCAACACGTTATTTTTTTCCCCCAAAGCTATATAATCCAATTTGAGCACATTTTCTCTCATTGCATCTCCATAATATATTTTTTCCCGTCCTATAAACAACAACATTCTTTTAATATAGTTATTGTAAAGTTATTATATTGAGCATTCTCTGATATACAGGGTTCGTTAGATAGGTACATTTAACATATTTTTGCTCTGGGATATGCTACCTCCTCTTTTGTCATTACAATAAACCCGATGTAACTAAAACTTGTACTCCATATGATGGACATTAAGTTTAACATCATTGAATCGCTTTATCTTGTAAACCTTCAACCAACCTTAATGCTCTCCGGATATCGCTTACACATTACTCATATTAACATTACTCATATCGCTTTACACAGTTATCTTAATTACAGAACAAGATATGGTTCGTAGTTTTGCGAGGAACATTAACTAAATGATCTTGTTACTTTGCTAGAAATTATTATAAGATTATTTGCTGTTAATTTCTCGTAACTTTATACATAATAACATATATATATATTGCTACTCCATCATATACACATGTCATCATCGAAATGCACGTATGCAATTTTCGAGATAATAGCTGAGCATATTTTATTATTACAAAAAGCCGAATTGATTTAACGCGTTTTATTTAAAAAGCGATATATCGGTCATTCCTCACTGTTTTAACCACTTACGCTATACCTAACGTGGTCTCGCTTTATTACCGACATGTATAAGGTACGGTTTGTCTACAGGTAATTTAAAAAAATACATAAAATAACCGAAGTGACCTATGATATTTCCTAAAGTTTTCGGTATGCTATTATATGTGTTACGGATATGGATCTTATTTCAGATATGACGTGATAACGCTCGCTAAGATGCCAAGTATAATATCGATTCGCTTTCTTACATCACAATAAACAAAGATATTATCGTCTTATATCTTACATACAAATTAGTATGCTAATTATTTGTCTGCATTTGGGTACGATCGCACAATTGCTCGGAAAGATCAATGTGATTCATCGATGAAGACGTATTACAATGGCAACGTAACGGATGTTCATTTTAATTGAGTCGTCACTGTTGTTACGAGATATATATATATATGCGCACATCAAGATTGTAATTCGCATATAAGCGATTAAACTTTGCGGGCTACCCGTTCGTCAACAACAGTGACCGCTCAGTTCAGATAGACACCCTGCATATATAAGGCTTTTGACGCTAACGTTATAAAATTACCTCAAGTTATCTATTAACCCCACAAAAGGAAATGATCACTTCGTTTCTCAAATAACAAAAGTCCCTTTCTTACATCTTTAACTCTCAGACAGCAATACATTCTTTTTGGCTCTTATTTTTATTTACTCTCTCACTCGTCAGTTGCTTCGATCCCTTGTTGATTTTTGACTTACTATTTATTCACCTAATTTTATTTCTTTTTGTTTCGCTAATATTTTGAAAAGATAGATGAATTGTGAATACAATGAAACTATCTAACGTAAAGAAAAAAAAAATTTATTTCCCAATAAAAATAAGTTTTGAATTACTAAACTGTTCGAGAATTAAAATTATCTGGATAATACTATATATTTAATCTAAGAAAAAGTATATTTTATTCTTAAACTTCTCGCACGTTAGCAACGGATAAAAGGGTCATAAAAAATACATTCGTAAGCGTCTTTCCGTAAAAATCCGTGGCGGTTATCTCGGGCAACATTCGCTCGTAGCGTAGATCAAACTCCCCCTGTTTCCACTCTGCCACGCATCCAAGCGTTCGCTTTCCTACGATCTTACCCTGTAAAAAGTGTTCAAGTTTTCGCTTTTCTTTCGATCTTTTCTCGCGCTACTAAGAACGTCGAGCTGACTAATTAATCGGAACAGCCAGTTTTCTTTCATCAACCCTTTGTCTTCTCATTGTCGTTGTCTGAGAATTACCCTCCCCCTCTCCCTCTCCCTGCAATTTTCGCTTGTGAGACTTCGTCAATTTCCTCTCGCTTATCCTCGCTGTTTGTCGGATCGATGAGCACAATTCCATGGCTGGTTTGCAGAGTAATTCCTTTGGCGAGGGAGTAGCTGCCGTCGTTCGTCGTTCTCGTCACTTCACGTCTTATCGCACTGTCGAGAACAATACGAGACAGAGCGGCAGGACGATCCGCTTGCTGGCGATGATCGCAGATGCGTCGCTGCGATCCTTGAGACTCTGGTCGTTGCGATTGTTGTGCTTGAAGGCGTTACCCTGCTCCTTGATTAAGGGAGCGCGCGGATCCGCGGTGGTCGACGTGGTCGCGTATCTGTTGTTGTGAATCAATCGCGCGGTGCTCTTCTGCATCGCCGGCGTGCTCACCTGCTGATAAAAAATTCGATTGACCATCGTCCCTTGCCCGGGCTTTGACTTGCCTCGGTTCGGTCGCTTCCAGTTGGTCGAGGTGACGCGGTTGGGCATGGTTACGCGCTCGATCTCTGAAAAAGCATCCACACGAATTATGGATACAGGGTGAACTAGACGCTTCGCTTTTTGGACCTCTACTTTTTCTTTAAATTTTTTTTTTTAATCTGGCTTTTTTCATCCATCAGTGACGATCAATTCAAATTTTATTTATCATAAATCTGGATATTAATAATAATTTAATTATTTTTCTTACAATTGAAAAGAATAAAGAATTGGAATATTATTTTCAATCGTGCACGAAATCGCGTTTTATTTTTATATTGTTAGGTTGTCAAAAAGTTAACGCTATGCGCGATACCAATTATATTATATAAAATTTCCATCGAGCATAACTGTAATTGGATCACGATTCTCGTTTGATAGTAAGAAGAATAAAGAAAGATGTTATTTGGTGTTTATTTGGTTTTATGAATGTGATTATTTACCATACACCCTGAGAGTTGCCTCGGCTTTTCCCATGCTTGAGGAGGCTGAGCACGTGTATTCACCCAAATCCGTTTTCTCCAAGCGTCTTATCTTCAACACGATCGTCGTCTTCCATTCCTCATCGGGGTCCCCTCGCTCGTCGATTTCGTATCTGCTTCTGCATTGACATATCACTTACATTTAACGTCCGCGATAGGGAGGATAGATTCCGTTATTCGACATCTCGTTAGAATAACCGGATTGCCACTGGAATCGATATCCGAAATCGCGGTGACCGAGGTCAGGAGCGATTTAGCAAAAAGCAATACGTTTTGTCCCTTATCACTGTGGAGATTGTCGAACAACGGATTCGAACTGTGCCCGGGGATCAGATAGACCAAACTGTCAATATTGTCTTGGCACATACCCGCTCATGATGACTTGCTCCTTTCGCATCCACAAGTTAATCGTCTTGGGATAAGCCTCGATTAAGCAGATTAGCGACACGTTTGTATCCAGAGGAGAACTGAGCAACTGATTAGGTGCTTTTACACTAGGAGGGACTGGAAAAGAAATGAGAGAGTGATAGCTGATTTTAACGTTTATATAATTATTCCTGTTTAATTTCTGAATTTTTTTGCTAATGTAAATAATGTATTTTTTTAAACAATTTTATCTCTCATGTGATGGCATAAATTTATGTCACAAGAATAATTATTAAAGTAGATAATGTGAAAAACTCGTCTACAACAATTGATTTCAATATCGATTTCAATATCGAGTATAAAATTATAAATCGTTTTCGCGTACTCACAATTTACTTTTAGATTAACCCTCTTGCTGACCGCCGGAGGCACTTCGTTTCTCGCTATGCAAAGATAAGCCCCCATTTGCCTCCTGTCTACCCTGGTTAATTCTAGTTTCTCGCCAGACAGGTTGTCCACTAGAAAATCGTATGTTGTATGAATATCTCGTTGAAAGCTGCTCCCTTGCCGACCATATAAGCCGACGTGTTAACGCGGCCTGAGTAATTATTCGCGAAATACGCCTTTGGGGCACGCAACGATAAGCAGAATATGAATTTGTAGCAAAGTTTGTCGCTGGAATTTATTGCCATTGGTGGTACAGCTTACATTAATATTTCTGCCTTGGCATCAAGAGATACGTGAGTTTACGTACTCCAAGATTAATTATTAATCCTTGCTTTACGTTTTAATCAAACGTAAAGACCTAAATTCAAAAGTTCTTAAATTTATTGTCGTTGTATCAATAAAATTTATTTTAATGTTTGTATCTTAACGTGATTGATGAAAATGATGATTGATGGCCGTATGAAATGCGTAGAAATATTATTAGGGATTATAGTTTATAGATGACAACGATAAATTAATTTAGTTAATTAGGATTTTTATGATATCAGATTGTATTTGTTCGCGTCCTATTTTAACAGAAATACCGTTTAATCCGTAAAAACCGTTTATCATTAAAAATGAGAACTCATAACGGAATTTTGAAAATCCATATTTCTACTACATATTTACAATTTCCATTATCCAATGAGGAATTGCATTAACGTGCACATGCAGTAGACGCTTTTCAAATAACTGAAAGATAATGAATCATATTATTATCGAACGAACGGCCGACATAAATCACATGTGGAATGTGTCGTTCCATGTTCGTGATAAAATGTGTCAGAAGTTTAATAAGATTGATCAAAAATACAAGATACGTGATTTGTTCTGACAGCTGACGAATTCGTATAGCACTGCACTCACTTGTATTAAATTAATAATTGTCGCATGTTCGATTATCGAGAACGGGAATATATCTTTTTTTATTTCAGAATTTAATTATCGTGCACTAGATTTTTATTAATTATGTTAATTGAATAACGTGATGTTGTGGAAAAAATAGATTACCTAAGAAAATGCAGTAATTTTCATTATATTAATTTACTAATTAAAGATATTAAAAATAATTAATAATAACGTGCACGATGTTATAACACTGTGCACTATGTTTTTGCACATTTTTTTTTTTTTTTTTATTATAAAGTACATTAAATGTACGTTGGCATAACGTGCATTGAAGAAAAGAATTGAAGACTGATATTAAAGTCTCTTTTCTATAAAAAATCAAACAATGTCACAAAGCTTTGAAAATCATAACTGATAAATGAAATATACAATGAGTCTATATAAAAGCTTTTCATTGAAAGATACTGTAAAAATATATATTATGCGTTGCACTCTCTTCGGGATGTATCGAGCGATATTGGAAATCGATTGATTGCTAAAATTTGTCTCTCTCGTACGATGTCAATCATTTCAATTGAACGTCAATGGTTCTACAAGCACTCTCGTTTAATTCCGCGTGAGTCACTGGCATTCGCATGATGTTGCAAGTATTTCTTTCAACCGGTCGATCTATTCGCGCCACGCGATCCACCGCGACTGCACAAAATTCCTGGAGTGCAGGTGTCTTGCGAAATGCAGCGGAACTCAACGTGCCCGAAGGATATTGAAAGTCATTGCGGACAAACTAATCTCTATTCGATGGAACGTGTTCCATCGTAATTGCTTTCGATCGGGATCACCTACGTGTGCGAATTTACGATATCTTCATATCCCCTTAAAATGTTCGACTATTTGATTGAGACACATTGGATTACTGGGATTATGCTAATGATGTAAAAAAAGTATATGAAATATTTGCGAGAATATTTATGAAATGTTGAAGTTTTCCAAGAATTTCTATAACTATTTGTAACATCTTAAGGAGAAAAGTTATTTATTATAACTTTCAAAGCTTTGCGACGTTTGATTTATGAATTGACTTCTCTAATAAAAAGAAGAAATTCGAAATTTTCATTTTGGAAGAAAATTTTCTTCTATCGCTAAATGATAAACTCACAGTAAATACGCAATTAAATCCACAATAGTGTTACACGACGTAAATAGTGACGGGAATTATTCATTCGTGTTGCGGTTTCGTTCGCTCGTGAGACAAACGTACGTTTCACGTGGCAAGGCATAAAGAGACGATGGTTACAGAGATCGCCGAGAGTGACAATCTCGGGTTTCGGAATTAATATCTTACTTTGTATCAACGGATCGTGAACACCCCTCACGAGTATGTGATCACTTTTCTCACGTCGCCAGAACACGCGAGGCGGCGGCCGTCCGGACGCCTTGCACGACAACGTGGCGTTCTCACCCTCGAGAACGGAAACCTCGCCATCCGAGGTGCCGGAACTCAAAATATCGGGCGGCACTGGAAGAAAGAGATTGGATAATATTTCGTCAAGTGAAATATATATATATATATATATATATATATATATATATATACATATATCAATACATCATATTAAATCATATTAAAAAATTGTGCGAGAATACTTTTATTATTACATCATTGTCATTATTCACTGCTCATATAGTATGTACGAGAACAATATGAGAGAGATTTAAGATAATATTTGAAATATTTTTTTATAAAACATATGTTCGTAGTTAAATTATCTGATTTTTTATTAAAATCTGTATGTTTCATCTCAAAATAACGCGTAATGATACGTTCATATTTTCAAATTCAACAGAGAGATTGGCCGCCAAATAAGATTGGAAAATATGAGTGTTGTTTCCATGAAAATATGTTAAGAGAAAGTTAAGATAAAATAAGATGTAGTGAAATATGCCGTACAAAAAAAAACATCAATCCGTAAGGAAGAATTATTTCACGAAAAATTATACTATCTAATCCACAAAACAACATATATCATAGTGAGTTACAAGGCCACAAAGAACACGTCAAAAATTTATGACTCTCGAGAACGAAAACATTTCCACCGACATAATTCCTTATGTATGTCTCTTATGGAATTAATCTCCCGTTACTCGTGCGTTTTTTTTTTTTTTTGGAATAAACTATACAGTTGCAATTGTCCCGTAAAATTGCAATAAGGAGAAATAATTGTATTGTATACATTTTAATTTCGGTTGAAAAGCAATCGTAAACTCTGTTAAATTAATATTTTATATGGCAATTCATTTTATTTTATTTTTTTGTTGTATCGGACCGGACGCTGGGAGCGTATAAAGCTCGATAACAAAAGAATAGTAAAGCAGTAGAATAACAAGCGCGTTTTCTAAACTGCATTGTGTATATACGTAAATGTAAAGTACACTGATCGTTATATCGTGTACATACCTAAGCTTTTGTGAAATAAAGCTTTCAATGAATTTTTCGATACCGCACTTGCGTCCATCTATCACAAATTCAACACGTGTGTCCGAGGATTATGACATAATTTTGTCCGATATCACGTGACGTTGTCTTACGAAACAATTTACGAATTGGATCGAAATCGCGTGCCACGCGAAACAATATGTCTTCATACAAGTCTCTTCGACGTCTCCCCTTCCGTCTGGCTGGAACGAAACTTCGCCGACGAAGACTGGCGGGTACGTGGGCCATAAAGAATCGGTATTGCCATCGTTCTAACCCGATTTAACCGGGGACGTTGGCGAAGACGACCGAAAAGTCATCTCGAAATCATTCCCGTCACACTCGACGGAAATGAAATATCGGTGGGACGTTCCCTCCGCGGGGAATGCTCTTCTAATGGAATTCTATCCAATTCGAAGGGCCGTTCGATTCGTTTCAATTACAATGATCCAAAGCCGAACAAGTATGTCGCGATATAACACACATACACCGCGTACCGGGCGATGAGAAAAAAAAAGAAACGGGGGATGGCATTTTTTCTTGTTTCTACGCAAAGGAATTTCATTCCATTCGAGAGACCGCTTTTTGGTGTCCGACGGCAAGCAGACGCGTACGCATGCACGCGCGCGATGGAACGCATTCCCGGGCTCATCCTTTGGCCCGTCTCCCTCATTCCGCCTCACGCACAAAGTAGATGATATTTTGCCGAGCTACCTCCACGTTACGGCACGATATAAAAGTGAAATTGTGTGTTTCACGACGCCGTAACGGAGCGTAACGAACGTGCCGCGCGCATCACGCGGCCCGAAATTGAAGTATTCAACGTGCGAGAGGGGCAACGTGCGTCTAGGATATTACCGATGCATAAGCCGAGCAAAGCAAAATATTAAAGTTGCGCCGATATAATTAACGTTAAAAGAAGATAATGTAAATTTGATGGAAACAGTTTAGTTCAACGTTTGCCGACGTACCAGGCCACAAAGTATGAGCATCCATCAGCTGAGACAGTCAGCGAACACCGGTAGACTCTCTGCCAGGTAGACTTTCGAACTTCGTTATCGCGTTTAATTAAACTATAAATTAAAGCGCAGCCGTTAGCGTTTCTTATATGACCGATAATGCTCCTTGTAAACTAACTCCCGAATCGATATTACGTTCCCCTCTTCCGAAGGGAACACGTGTTACAAATTAAGCTGGCCCGAATAACTCGCGCACGACGGGCACATACCGAATCGTTTAACGGATCCCCCTTAATGGAATTAAAGAATCTAATATTTAGAGGCCGGGAATTTCTCAGCATTTTTTACGAGGTCGATTAACGTCAGTCTGGAGAATCACTTTCAGCTATGAGTTACCGAGGATGTGATATTATAGTTGCGCCACGCGCATTGTGTCCGCGTCATCGTCATCCTGCATGAACACGCATAACGAGAGAGATCTCCGTGTTGCACGATATGCATGTGCATATGTGCGCAGCGGAGCCTATTCAAACGCGCCGCTGCAACGGCGAGGCACGCATATTTTCCGGCCCTAAAGCCGGCCCGGCCTAATCGAAACGCGGTGCGTGCGTGCGTGCGTGCGTGCGTGCGTGCGTGCGTGCGTACGTGACGTCTCTGCCAACAGCCGCAAACCTGACCGGTCGGCCGGAATGCGGCGTAACGCGTGCAATTAGGCATACCTAGGACGTCCACGCATCCCAGCTGGCTCAACATGGGCTTGGTGTTGAGTTGGCACATGTAGCAGCCACGATCGGCCTCCTTCAGCCCCCGAATATGCAGCTGCCAAGTGGCCTCCTCGTCCTCCCGCGACTGCGTCTGATTCTTCGTCTTGGCGTTCTCCAGGGTGACGAAGAATCGGGTCGATTGGATGACCTTGCGATCACCCATCGACAGTATCGTCTGATCCTCAGCACGTAGCCATCCCACCTGCGAAGCAGCGACAACGACATTCGTTATTTTCTATCGTTAAAAGCGATAAAGGGTTGACATCTCCCTTGATGAATTTTTCCTTGACGAAATCACGAGGGGGGGAATTAACCGAAGTTGCTTCTGCAGTGAGCGCGGACGCAAACATGCGACATGAATGGCAAGTTCCTTTTACGTAAATTAAAATTTTATTGAAAATTTAAGAAATTTTTCCAAATAAAAATATTTTCATAAATTATCTTCCTATGACGACGCGTGAATATCGGAATAAATATATAAAATGTTTTGTCACTTCACACGTCATCGTTTAACGACAAGTACAATTTGATGAGTATCGACTTTTTTTTCTTTAATAGCAGAACATGTAATGATGCGAATAAATACGTAACGATTTTTCATTGAAAAAGATTGACAAGTATCAACTGACATAAATTTTCTGCGATACTTGAAACTAATTTTCGTGCTATAGAAAGTAACAGAAGAAAGATCACTATTGGAGAAGGCGTTTTACGTCGCTTAAGTTATACTCCTCGTCTCGGAATGTTATTTTTACGCGACTTTAATGGAACTGCACGAACGTCTGTTTTATTTTCTAAAGGTTAGTGGAGTAGATGCAGCAGGAGAATATCCGCTTAAGGAATATCGTTAAATGCTACAACTGCTCAAAGATTATCCTCGTTAGAAATGAAAGAAAAATATTGGAACGTCAAATAAAGTCACGAATAGACAATCATTTCTTCTAGCTAACTATGTATTAATGTATTATTAAATTTTACATATTTTAAACACGTCTGAGAGTTCCTGAGAGCATAACGTATAAATAAATTCAGTCGTCACTCGCTGATATATTTATTTCATATTTTTTCCTAAGAATTGATCCAGTCTATCAATTGTGGATAGTTCGATGCATAATCCATAATGATATTCGGCAAACCCCGCGCAGAGATTAACATCAGATATCGTCTTTCGCTCGTGTCTCGCTACGGGTTTGACGAAGCCAATATGAACGAGATGCTCTCCGAACAATATTATATCGCGCGCTATCGTCAAGTGTACACGTATGTGTATGTGTATGCACGTATATATACATGTATACATGTATGGGTGTATGTGCACGTTGGCAGTAATTGCTTTTAGGCAAGTACGCATATTGTACCGGCTTGCACCCCGGATTGGGTCGGGCCGGTGCGGTTGGCGGCGGCATTGCAGGAATCAGCGACGACGAAAGGTTCAATTTAACGTCATATCTAGGTACCATCGCTTCACTTAACCGCCACCAGCCTTCGCTGCGTTATCTCTAACGATGCACTTGGTAATTAATCTCAAGTGACTGTTGTGCGACCCATATAACCACCTCTGGCCATACGCGCGCGGCCAGTTACATGCCGCTCTGGGGCACAACCTGGTTTGGTGTGTTGCTCATACACCTGTGCGACACGCGTGTACTTGGCCGCAACCTCAACGGCGAGCTCAGACGAAGGGGTTGATCGCTGCGAAAACAGGGTTAATTGGCCTTGAGGTCACACACATTGCATTTACCTGACACGCGTTAATACAAAATTGATATCGTATGAGCTATGCTCCAGAAACAAATGTATATTAATAAAGAGCATAATCATGAAATTTTGCTCCTAAAGCTTACGAATTTTCTGTAAAATAAATTTTGAAAATTTTTTTAGAGAAATTTTTTTATTTTAAATTTTCACTTAAAAAATATCTGGAATTTTGGATAAAATAAATAAGTAATGAATTATAATTGCTTTAATTGCTGTAAATAAGTAATGAATTATATACATGTCAATTTTCATGATTAAGCTAATTAATGGCCTAACGTGAAATTTACATTCTTATTTTTAAAAATACAAAATTATCATATAATGAATAGTACATAAATGAACTGAATTTTAGATTTATAAAGTTCTTCTTTTTTTGTGAAAATGTGAAAGTATGGCCGGAATATCTAGGAGCTAGCACACAAGGGATTAGAGATAAAATTAATTTGAAAGTTAAATTGGTTTTCTGTAAAATGACATCTAAAATAGAAAGTAAAGGGAAAATGATATAACAAGTTTTTTCTAAAAAAAAAAAAAAATCTATTGATCACGCTTCTTTGTAAGAAAAGAAGTTTCTCTTTGTATAGCAATGCTATTTGTGATCATGGGGTAATGGGAAAGCGGCGAGAGCCCGTGTGCGGTTATAGCTTAATCGAATCGATGTATAAGTAGCTCAATATAAATCGAGTTTCCGTTTTAAAGCGAGCATTTACGCGAAAAACGAAATGCCTTTAGCTATCGAGGAAACGGAAAGGGGTTGAACGAGAGAAAACTAAAAGATGACGGAAGTCGCCGTTTGAATCCTTTCTTTATCGAGGTACAATCGACGGCGCTTTAAGTACATTGTCACGAAGGAATAACAGTTTGTTCTGTATGAAAGGAGAGAGGAGGCACTATCGACGCTGACTGTGGGGTCATTATCCCTACGGAGAAGATAACGATTCGTTCGATTCGTTCTATTCCGGAATAATACTGTCCCTCTCTCTTTGCGGAAAAGGCATGCTTATCGTATAAAAAGCTCCCGAGAACTCAAACGGCAACTTAGTTCGGTATTTTGCGTGGTCACGATCCTGGGAACCGACGGATATGCATAATAGACACGTATAATTCGAAAGGATAATTAATGAAATATAAATCTGAGATCTCTATTTCACTGCACGTTTAGAAAGATACTTGTTTTCTTTTTAACTCCTTTGTGAATAATAAAGAGAGCATAATTTAATCGCTTTCGTTTCCTTTGGTCGGATTATTTTCTTGCGGTTGCTTGATGTTCCATTTGAAACGGGTGAATTTTATGTATCGAATCTGTTATATATAATCTGTTTTATATATAAAATTGAATACGTGATGCATCAACAATTTACAGTCAGTCAATATTTGAAATTTCTTTAACGGGATTGTAAGGATTTCTGGGTATTTTTTATAGGTATTTTTTTGTTTTTTTAATATTTCATTTTTTAAATTTAATTACTAGTAATTGAAACATTACATATTCGATCAACGTTCAGAAGATAAATGTGATAGACTGCAATCGTGTCAAGGCGGCTTTCGTTATGATGCTTAATAAGCTTGGTGATAATCCTTCGCATCAAAGAGACTTTGATATTAATTAGACTATTAGAGGTACAAATCTCCTTTCTCTGTATAAAGCACTTCAATGTTAAAAGTGCTCTTCAATTAAATGTGTAAATAATAAATAGGTTAAATATTTAAATATTTAAAATATTAAATTTATTACTTTGAAATATTAAAAATATAAGTGGGCGATATTACACGAAGGATTTAAGCTTAGTAATGGACGATTCAAGTGAAAGCCTACTACTAAAAATATATTATATATTTATTTATGTACCCAATAATGGTACATTTATATAACGGTATTACACCGCATGAATCATGTTTACATGAATATCGATTAGTGAAGATTAACATTGAACTATCAATTATCTTTATATCTATGCATC
This sequence comes from Pogonomyrmex barbatus, assembly GCF_055798465.1. Classification (NCBI taxonomy): domain Eukaryota; kingdom Metazoa; phylum Arthropoda; class Insecta; order Hymenoptera; family Formicidae; genus Pogonomyrmex; species Pogonomyrmex barbatus. The sequence goes on from NW_028297138.1 coordinate 9,595,216, forward strand.
GCTCAGGAATACAAAATTAGTTTGTTATCAAAAGTATAATTTTATAATATTATGAAATATATATCTCGTATAATGATTGAAGCGTGCTAAATAAATCGTATCTACAACAATTATCAAGTATCTAATTGCTTGATCGAATCACTCTCGTAGTAGATCATGCGGAGTGATTGCGCGTAGAACTGAATTTAATGAGATTAACAGGATATTCGGTGCGTAATCGGCTTGAGTCCTTTGAGTGGGATAGCTGATCGTCCAGATAGAACGCTACACGTCAATCGCTGTACACGATTTCTTCTTTTCGTCGCAGTTCGAGAGTTACTTCTCCCGAGTGTGCAGTTTCATTGTGTGCCTTAATTTAATAACTGAAATACTATTTCTCTAGTTATTCGTATGTACGTTCGTTCCGTACTTGCGCAACCTTCGTCTCCCGTACGCTTTTATCCTCGGATTTTCCACGGTCTCGTTACAACAAGAAGCGCTCATTGCAACAGGAAGAGACGTAGAGAAAGACTTCCTCTCTCGGCTGATAAATTAAAAACGAGTTCTATACTTACCCGGACGGAACCGCTCGACCGCCATTTCCACCACTAGCTCTTTGTAAGAGCATTAGCACCTTGAATCTAAGGCTTACGTTCCTCCGTCGTTGGGATATAAATCTACCTCTGTGAATCGTCCGGAACCGACGGCTATGAGGTCTCCTTCTCACGTCTCCCGGCCAACCAAACGAGGCGCAAAGTATTTTCCCCGGGAAAACACTTCCTCGGACGGGCTCGATGGCTGACACACACACACACAGTACTCAAGCAGATACGAAATCCCCCGGTGGGCACGTCCACGTCGACGTCGGCGGTCGGTACCCCTCCAGTGTAATATTTCGAGAGATCCCGTCTCACGAATCTACGTTAGCGCTAAGAGATTGCTCCCCATACCCCTTTACCCGCCGACTGCCGCCCCCCTCCTCCTCCGCTCAACCATCTCTTCCTTTCTCCATTGTAATCATGGAAACAATCATTCTTCTCTCTCCCTGGCTCTTCTTCAGTCTGACTGCACATTCTCCGTCTTTTACTCTCTCTCTTTCTTCCTTCATATCTCTCTCTCTCTCTCTCTCTCTCTCTCTCTCTCTCTCTCTCTCTCTCTCTCTCTCTCTCTCTCTCTCTCTCTCTCTCTCTCTCTCTCTCTCTCTCTCTCTCTCTCTCTCTCTCTCTCTCTCTCTCTCTCTCTCTCTCTCTCTCTCTCTCTCTCTCTCTCTCTCTCTTCTTCTTCTTCTTCTTCTTCTCATCTCCACTATTTCACAGACAATTCCTACGCCACGTTCAGTATTTCTCGTTCTCTACTCTGCCACTTCCGCCCCTGTTCTTCGTCTGTCCATGTGGCCGTTCATCTCTGTCTCTCTCTTTCTCTTCTCTCTCTCTCTCTCTCTCTCTCTCTCTCTCTCTCTCTCTCCTCTCCTCTTTCCCCATTTCTCCCTCTCTCTCTCTCTTTGTTCGCAAGCACAGCGGATTTCGGTATATCTCGTTCTATCGTTGCGCCGATGGCAAGCGCAATGTGTTTGTGGCGCGCGGGGTACCTCGGCGTGGTGTGCTGATGGCAGTGGGGGCGGCTGATGATACTGGTGTTAGTGAGGGTGCTGGAGGTGGTGGTGATGGCGGCAGCGGTAGCGGTAGTGAGCTACCCTTTCGCTCGCTTCCGCAGCAATCACCGATTTGTCTGAATAAGCCCCGGGCAAGTATATGCTCATGCTTACCCTGGGGAAACACCACTTCGGCCAACTCGCACTCCCTCCCTTCCTCGCGTCGCTTTCGCCGCGCCGACAGTCTACTGCTACTACTGCTGCTGCTTCTGCTGCCTAGCTAACAATCCCCGCCCTCGGCATCCCTGAAAATGTTCCCGTTTCATCGACGCTTGATGGAAACGTCGGCAGGAACAGCCGCGGTAGGCTCTAGCAGGGGATTGCGAAACGGGGTGAAGGAACGAAAAAGAAGAGACGCCAGTCGAAGTTTCTTCTCGTGTATTGTCGATAGCGGAACTGGTATTACGGAGGAAAGGCAAGAAGATGGGCGACGAAACACAGAGCTGTTGGGTTCTTACCGGTCTTACTAGGTAAACAGTGAGAGGACAGTGTATAACTCCTTCACAAAAAGGACCTCCAACATCACGGCAATTTTAATTATAATGATACACAAGCTTGTTGATTTCAATAAAACAGAAGCTCATTATTATTATTATAATATATTCTTGTAAAAGAATTAAGTGTAAAAGATATTTTATTAATTAAAATAATGAAATTTACAATATTTAGGTAACAATATTTTTAATGTAAATATAACTTTGAATTATGTAATTGCAAATAATAAAGTGTTTCGTGATTGCGATTGCGATGATTTCGCGATGATAGGAGAAAGAAGTGTTTTCTGTCGCGACCGTGTTACATAACGCGTGTTAAGTTCACTGAACAATAAGGAAGTGAACATTCTCTTGAGCGGGCAGTGAGATATGACTTAGTAAACTTGCAACTTCGCTCAACTATAAAGGACGATATCTCGCGAGAGAGAAGGTTGACGGTGATAAATGAATCGTCATAAGCAACTAAATTCGTCTCGACACGCTTCTCAAAACGCCGCTATTCATATTACTGTATTCACATTCATTTATGATCCCAATCTTCCCCCATTTCACGTGCATCGTCTAAAGTATAATTGGATTATGTACGTATAATACGTATATCGGAGGAAGCTTTCGTGGATTTATGTTTATCGGATATTTGCTATTGTGTTTTGCCGGTCCAAATATATGCGTCTATCCTATTTCATCATCAGTTCTCGATAATGGATGATCTTATGTGAATTGATTTAATCCGCTTTGAGCTTGCCAACATCCATAATTACGCGAATAGTCAGTAAAATCGAGTAACGATATCAATTGATCATAGCTTGAGTAATGAATTACATTCGTGATTAGTGATAGAAAAATATCTCTTAATATCTAACAGACGTGTTTAAAAACAGAAAAATTAACAGGGTTTTGTATCTGAGTATCTCGGATACAAGAAATTCAGAGAAAATGATACGAATATCCTGCTTCACGCTGAAATATGGTAGGAATCGCTTTGATTTCTTTCGAGCGCGCATTTCGACTTTCGCAAATGAGAACGTTTAAGGGATCAGAGACGTCACGTACACCTCACAGAAGATATCATCGTCCATTTTTTTCTTGATCCGTCTTTCGCGTCGACAGGAGGGCGGGGGGAGGGGGGGGGGGGAAAGAGGTAGATACAAGTCTTGCCGCCCTGCATCTCGGCGATTTGCCTCGTTTTACTTCCTTGAAAAGGTGCCGCGGATACTAAAAGCTTCAAGCTTGTCGGTGCCTTTTTTTCGTTTAGGTGGAAGGCTTTAGAAGATCGGTCGAGACGAGCACAAGAATAGTAAGAAAACACTGAGGAACTCCGCGAAGATAAAGCGCTGAAAGAGCCGCTGTTAAAGTGTGGATCAGAGTGTATGTGTGTATGTGACTGTGTGCGCGCGTACGAATTTTTATCTACTTGTCGCGAAAGGCGTTTTATAATCTTCTGAAAATTGCACGCTTTTAGGATCGTACTTTTGTGTCGGTAGCTCCCTCCATTTCCTTTTATCCATTATTATGATCGTTTTTTAGAGTCGGCTTCTTTGCTAATTGGCAATATTGAACGAATAAAACTTTTATGGAAAGACATCCGATTAGCTCCAAATATTAAACGCACAAATGATTTCGGTTGTCGTCTCGCAATCTTTGTTTTTTTTTTTTAAATTTTTTGCGCATATTATTTTTGCCTTAATAATATAATTAAATTTGTGTTTAATATTCTTAATGAAAATGAATTTTATGATAATTGTTTGAGTAATAAGTTGAGATGTAGAGATTTTTAATTATTTAATTTACGAAAGAGAGAATCGAAAACAACTCTGTGATATATTTTATCATTTATATATATTAAATGTATACGGTGTGAATGTGTGAAAAGTTTCTTCATTACAAGGAAAAAAATTCGTATTTCTTATTTTTCGTTTCTGACATCTACATAATTTAATTTAATCACAGTGAGAAAATAGAAGTTTTAATTATACATACATTATTTAATTCTTTTTTTTTAGTAAAAATTTAAATGGTTGCTTAATTATTTCATATAGAAAATATTATTGGTTCATTTGTAGATTAAAATCTATTTTAATTTTGATTGCAAGGAAAACTGATTTACTGCTATTTTGCTACTTTTGTATTCCAAGAAGAATAAAATTGTGTCGACTTAATAAATTAACGAATAAAATTATATTGTTGTACTATTTACAATAAAATTGTTATTTTATAAAATTTTAATTTTATTTCTGAAATGTACATATAGTAATAAAATGAATTAATCTACATAAATATTTTATTAAAACAAAGATAGATTTTATTTTTTAAATAAACTTACAAAGGTAGTGTGTGACAACAGAATTTATTTGAAAATTATTTTAAAATTATGACATTTTGTGTACATTTATGCTATAAAGACAATCCAAAATTTGCGTCAATTTTGTAGCAAAAATAATTAATAATATATTATTAAAACATAATTATACTTTTATTAATTTATTAATATGTCTGTTATGATTTTACATGTTACATCTATAGATATGTATGTGTATCAATCTTCATTCTTTCAAAAATCATTTAATTTGATGATGTATGCGTATATGGTTGTTTATCTGCTTTAATAGCCCGATAGCGAAATTCGAGCGAGAAGACAGCATCTTTTTTTTTTGAATGTCATTGCGCTCTTAAAATACAATCATCGATACAACGATAACGAGACGAAAACATAATTATTCTCTATTAGAAATTGGTGATAATCAATTTGCATTATTAATTATTTTTGCGATCGACGCTTCATAAGCTTATCGATACGATAACTATTTATCAAAGTAGATATTTTGCTCGATTTGTTCGGTTGAAGTGGAAGTCGAATGAAAGTATTATCAATTATTCCGTTGCGAAATTTACGCGCGATTATTTCTTTAACGATGCTTCGCTTTGGATATACCTCGTTCATACCCTCGTTCTTTTTTTTTCCCCGATTTAATGTAATTCGTCTACTTTTCGGATTGAAAGCGGCGAGAGTAATACTCGAATTATCGTATCGAGTGATTCAAACGATGGAAAGCCGTGATGTATCGATTATTTATTATTGATATGCGTTTCGCCGGATTTAATGTATTGCATGTGTAACTGAATTTCGATCGTATATTTTCGAACACGGTTCGTTGTGTCTTAATTAGTCTTTAACTCAATTTTATTAATCGCATCGTATCGCACGGTATCGGGATAAAAATTTGCCGACGTCGCGTCCGAATTTTTCATTCGTTAATGAAATGCATATTCGCGGATATTAAGCAGATATCGATTCGGAGCGTCGCGTTTTTAATTACTAGGTACAATCGTGATTAATTTCGTGTTTCGATAATTATCAGTCGCGCGAGAATGAATTTCGTATTCGTACATCGCGCGGCTCATTGTAAAATCCTTCGTCGTCCTACGAAAGCCCTAATTCGTTATTGCGTTAATTTCCGGGACGTCTATAAGTAATGAAACGCCGCGACGGTCAACAACGATCGTCGATCGACGCGTTTGGAGTATGTAGGAAACGAGGGAGTATCTCCTGTACTTTTATTTTATATTACGCGCGTGAAATATTCCCGTGGCAACGACAAATTGACTGGCACTCGGCGCTCAGCATTTTTTTGCGATGTTACAGCGCGCGCTGTGTTTATACAACCTCGTTTTGTTTATCATTCGCGCGGCGAGGCTCGAGCGGGCAGGCAGCGGAGCTCCGGCGCTCCGTCTTCGCATTAGCTTTCGAGACATTATTGCGACGCTATTTCTGCGTGCTTATTGATTGAGTATCGGCATGGCACGGAACGGACCGAGTAACATTTCGAATCGAGTAGCATTGCGACGCGTTTATTTAGTAAACATGACTGCGGTTCGTCGTGTAATGTATATTGATATTTATCAATCGCGTAAGATAAACGCGACATACCTGTATTGGTGATGGTTATTAAAACCCTCCGTCTAACATTTGCTCGCGAGAAATTCATGTTTTTCAGGAAACATTTCTCAACTCTGTGGTTATTCTTTACAACGTAGTAAAATCGGGAGTGTCGGAAGATTGTTAATTTTGGGGGATTAACAACAAAGTTGTGCGATGATAATTAATCGCGACTGTTTCCGCAGTGTTATGTTGCGTGATGAAACTGACAACTCTGACAACTTGAGAGGAGGTGGAGGCCTAGGAGAGGCATCGGGCGACGGCGGAGCAACCATGGAGTAAGTAGCTTATCATTTATTTGGACACAATTATCTCTCGCAATATTAATTGTCTTGGGCAGTGCTCTAACATGATTATATGATTTTTGTTTTACAGTTCATCGTAATTGATATTACAACTCCGCTGTTGCGCATCGTATCGGTGAGTCGAAATATTTATTTTATTTTAAAATAACAGATCTGTGCGTGTTATATGAAAGACAAATATGTAATTAAACATATGTGTATGGGTACGTATTAAATTAAAAACAGAAAGATATTACGTCTCGCAGATTCATTATCTCGAATAAGATGGGTTAAAGTCACTTAAATCATATATATGATAAAAATTATTTATTGAACAGAGTAGGAAAAAAATTTTAATCATTACTTTTCTTTCTTCTTTTTTAAATATCTTTTTAAAGAAGTCTACATTCTTTTCGCATTTTTCCATATTTTAAATATTATTTGAATTGATACAAAAGAAAGAAATATTAAAATTTCTTTATATATACATTTCAATAAATATAAGGAAAATAATAGAAAATATTTTGCATATTCCATCTCACACATTTAATTAAAATTATTTAATGGTTATTATTCATATTTATACAACGTATCTCAATTTTATCCCAATTTTTTAACTCATGTATTTACAAATTGTTACAATTATTTGCTATATAATTGCAAATATATATCGAAAAAATTGTACATAATTGCATATAAATTCAATATTTGATGTATCGTCATTTATTTTTATAGTAAAATGCAACTTCAAGATAATAAATTTTAATACATTTAATATTCGATTAATCGCTCATTTATCTCCGTGGTAATCTGATTGATAACACTTTAATGGCGTTCTCTGGGAATTAATTAACATTGAAGATTTAATGTCACCATAGTTTCTGGATAGTTGCTTAATTACTTCACTTAGAATAATTATATCAATTTGAACCTTAGAATCTGTTGTTAAAACATTACGTGATATAGTCATAGGATATAATGAAATAAATCTTACAATTTGATATTGACATCCACAACTGAAACTGAAACTTTAATTCAGTGGAAATAGCAAGTTTACCAAGTCGAAAATTACGTATTCCGTCTGATCATTTTCAGTCTTAACTACTGAGCTTTACCATTTCAAGCGAGAGGTACACTTAACTAAGTTAACTAACGCAGATGCTAACAAATATTGACTAAATTTCCTTTAACTACATACTTAAGCACAAAGTATTAAAGACGAGATATCTTACGTATCACGAATAATGATATATATATATATATATATATATATATATATATATATAATTTGGGGAGAAATAGCTGTATGTCTGAATGGGTATCGATTTTCGAATACAAAGCAACGTGAATGAACTTATTGTTGACTCGATATCATAGTTTCCATAGACAAACCTAAAGATTATGCGTTCTCAGTCACGATTTTTTATCAAGATTTGCAACGATTTCAATTACAAATAATATTAATGCGAAGAGATATTTTTTAAAAAAAGTTCAAAGAATTTTTGTGTTAAAATATTCGAAATAAAAGTTAACTTTATCCGAGAAACATGTACATTCAACCATGTTTAAACCATGGCGATGAAATGTTAAACGTATAAGAAAGCAAAGCATGTTTCACGAAGTTTTAACCAATGATGCGTTAACAACAAAGTCTAATGTACCGGTGTAAATTACCTGCAACTTCGTTTTATGAAGACGAAATCCTCGGTCACGTATATGCATGTTCCATTAATGTTTTACGTACCGTGTATAAACATGTACGCGGTGAATAGCTATTTTCTTACCCGTTTTTCAATGTCTTGAAATCATGTTTCTGCACGTTCGCTGCAATTTACATTTAGATAAAGACGCATTAAGAAAAATTAAAGAAATTTAAAATTTTCACGATTGTTTTGAACAATTTTTTTAAATATATAATTTATATAAAAAAATATATTGTTTATAAAAGTATCCCTTGTTTTAGGTAAATTTTTTATGTTTAATGCTTACTTTCAATACATTTTAAATAATGAACATTTGTAACAGAAAAGAAAAATTATCTTACGATGTGAATATAAAAAATATTGATAAAAATGTTGTTCTTAATAAATATCCTTATATAGTTTGTTCGTTAAAAAACACGCCATTATTACAACACTTCTTTGTGACAGCACGTGCATAAAGCACTCTTATTACTAGTCCGTGATATACAAATATGCGAGTCTGTTTGATGACAGAACATAGCTAGGGTATGGCGAAGTGCATAAAAATAGTGCATGTACGCGAATATATATATATATATATATATATATAAAAAAAAACTATTAACTGTGTGTGTATACCGAACAGCAAATAGCTATTGCCCAGAGTGTTTTTGGGCCAACCGCGAAGTGTATTCGATTTTGTCCATGTAAAACTAGGAACGAGGAAAAAAAAAGAAGGAATATGTGCGTATGCATATGAGAGAGGGGGGGAGGGAGGGAGGGAGGGAGGGAGGGAGAGAGAGAGAGAGAGAGAGAGAGAGAGAGAGAGAGAGAGAGAGAGAGAGAGAGAAGTATAGTGCATATAATCCGCGTATGAAAGTTTACGATTCGTATTGTGAAATACGAATTCACAATGCTATTGCTATATGTATTAATAGCAAAGTGACCCTTGTTAACTTTTCTCCTTAATCACGAAATTTAACAGAATCGATATGACTTTTTTATGTGAAATTTGATTTTCATATAAACTGTGAGTTTATATGAAATTTTTTTTTACTTTTTCTCCCTTTATTTATCTTTTTTCTATATTTGCCTATTGGATTGTAACAACAGAAAATTACTCTGTACACATTTCATCAGTTACATTTCAAAATTTGTTACATCTACCGTTCTTTTATGATTGTGTTACATTGCTTTTAGATACATATTAATTGTTTTACAGAATGTATTAATTCAACATTTTTTTTGTCGTTTATTTTTTCGTATCTCTGTGCGAGCTTAACGTTCTTCGAATTTCTTTTTCTTTTTATTTTATGATAGTGGTACATGTTTCTAAATTGACGATTCTTAATTTTGAAAAAATTTATTTTTATGCTATTCCCGTTTTGCGTGTTTTATTTTAAATTGTCCGAGTGCTAATATGACTTCGGCAAAATCCGCGTAACTCTCTCGCATATCATGGCGCCGCTATAATTAGCGATCAATTGACGAAGATGCATGCATTCGTTGGGATTACAGGTCGGCAAGGTCGATCCACATACGAATTTGCGATTATCGAATTTTATTTTACGGACGGCCGCGTGTGGCTCGCGCGCGTTAAAAGCGCTAAACTAAAATAACACAAAATAATGGTGACGCGAGCTTCAACGCATTTAATCGCGTGTCGCTTTATTTTAGAAAGAAAAAAAAAAATCATCGGCGAGTTCTATGGCAAGTCATACACGTACATATATTCGTGGCTCGACTAAAATTCTAATTAATCGATTCGTGCGACATTATAAAAGCATTTTGATGGTCAAAAAATTCGGAGATAAAATAAAATGGCAGCTTTGAAAAATTCCCCCGCAAAGTTAACATTTGGATGTACTACTAGCAGACATTTTCGCGTGACCTATTGAATATATATTTGCATTGCAAATTGCTGAATGTATTACGATCACAGAGGTGCCTTGTTGTTGTTCATTCTCTTTGTTTCTCGAGTATTACCCGAGGAAAGATTCAATGTGAAATAAAAAAAATTATCTCGTTGTTTCATATTAGCAAGTTTACCGTGCTAACCAGAGACAACTTATTCTGTGGACGCGCTCAAGAGAGAATAATTCAAGCATTATTAAATTTTTTTCGTTTGTTTAAATGACATAAAGAAATTTTTACGTATATTACACGTAGAAATATTTTATTTCAACAAAGGTTAAGTTAATTTGCTGATGCAATTTTAATGAAAATCGGCAGAATGTACAACTGTTTCCTCGTCGTTTATATTATCATTTTATTTGCTTATTTCGTATGAACGAACGGAAAATTCGCGCCCGCGGAAAAATACAAGAAATGGCGGATGAAGCGCGTAAAAAGGCACCGGTACGCTGACATCTGCCAGAACCAGCCCGGGGCGATCCATTTATTTCCGCGGGATTACCCGAATTTCAGATTCTCTTATCGCTTTGGCAACGTGCGCTTATGCGTTTCCGCATAAGTCGGCTAATTAGCGCCCGGTGCTTGCTCTGCCGCGAGCGTCGGCGCGCTACTTCGCGTTGCGCCGCGCCGCGCCGGGTTGCATTTCTTGCAAGAATTCACCGGCTGCTTACCTTGTAATTTCCCACTTTCTTGATGATACAGGAGAGGGCGACTTCTTTGCCAATAGCGGCGGTCACGTTGCCGATCGGCTCGGAGAAGCTTGGCACATCTGCGAACCAAAAGAAGCTTCGTGTTATGCTTTTAATTAAGTAACAGACATCCTGAGACCCTTGCGCAAGCAACGCGATCCCTCTGCGATACCTTATAAAATTTTAACTGAAACTTTTTAGGTAAAATTCCGAGAGAGAGAGAGAGAGAGAGAGAGAGAGAGAGAGAGAGAGAGATGTAAGAGACAACGTAATATCCTTGTGACATTTATATTTAGAAACAGATTGCCCGAATAAAAGTTAAATTGCATGGAGCTTCCTGCATGGAACTCGCGAATGTTTAATTTTAATGACATTTTTTAATAAATACACAGTAATTTTCCGACAAAATGTTTGAGGAAAGGAATCGCGTTTGTCGATTTTTTAATATTCATTATCGGATATCTTGGTAATGAAATGAAATGTAAAATTATAAGTTAATAAAACTACCAACTGCACCAAGCATTAAAAATTGTAAACAATTATAAATTATCGAGTTATAGTATTATTCGTGTTCGCTAAATATTGAATTAACTTGTTCACGTTATAAATGAATTGAAGTAATGGATTAACCACAATAGATTAATCGCTTTTATTTATCAATCAATGTTCCCCCGGAGAACAGTTATCTCCGGGGTGCAATTACAATTCAAGTGGCTAGGCCGCGCGTAAACTTAATTAATTTATAACCGGGAAACAATAGAAGACCTAAAATAACGATTGGGACGAACTCCCTTAAGTAGAGTAATTAAAAATACATAAAAGCATCTATTATTATTGGCCCAAGTTGACTGAAACATTGTGATATAAAGAACATCCAGTTAACTTTAAACAAGTTTACGCATTTTTTTCAATTTTTGAGAAAATATAGAAATAGCCAGATTCAAAGGCTTCACGCTGTAAATATTGGACAGTGCAATTATCGTATTACTTACCATGCGCATGAAATTTGAACACGTTTCGCAATTATTCTTGCGCGCGATGATTAAAATAAATATTTCGTGATGCATTATTGGCGCTTCAGTGATACGTCGTGTGCAAACGATACATCACGTTGCTGCGAGATTATAAAACTAATATCGTCCGTTCAACTTTCCATTTCCACAATGTAAAGTGATGTTATAAATATTCGGCCAGGCCAATAAATCGTTATTTTATATGAGGCTTAGTGCGCGCGTTGCTTTGACAAATATTTTATGCCACTCGAGACAGACGCAGTGCTTCGATGTTCATGATTCGTTGCTCTCGTTAAAACGCACGTGACGGCGCAATAGCGGCGATTAACGGCTTGTTGACGCATATAATACCGTATCTCGAACGGTGAAGTATAGTTTTAATTTCCTGTCAAGCCTCAAATTGCAGCTTGTTGACGTAGATGGTGATGCACCGAGTTGTTCTATGCATAAGAATCGTGGGGGCGCGTTACAAGACTGATATAAATGAGGAATATAATAATGAATATTCATTAAAACACCAACTATGGAGAGGCGCTGATGAATTCTTCATCACAAAAGCATTAATCTAAAATATATTGTTGAATATCTCGTTTATAGCTTTCTGTGAACATACCACAGCTTACATAAGCTCAAATACGCATTCATGCGTGAACGCGGATGCGTGTGTGTATTTAATGCAAATTCCTCGTACAAAGTGGCATGAACATACCACGGCTTATAACATGCTCGTATATTGTACCGAAATCTGAACATTAAGATAACGGGAGAAATTACACATTTATCAAGTGCGTTAGAAACTACTCGCGAGAAGTTTCCACGCGTTATATAGTATGTTATAAAAGCGTCCCTTAATTTCCGATTACGTCATTAAGATCTGAGAACTTCAACTGTCACATCTGGTGGGTAATCATATAATTGTTAGTGAACTTGTCTCCTTTTCACTTTTGGCCGCCATTTGAGATCTCGCGCAAATATCATCTCGTGAAATCTCGTTGTTTAATGTTGAAAGAACTCACGCGATCTCGGCAAATTCACGTGAAGATTTTCGCTTATCATCTTTCTACTTCTAGAGGAAAATTACGTAATTGATCTTCCGAGTTGTCCAATTTTCCTACAATAAAAGAGTCTAGATTCATTCTTCTTGATTCATCCCGGCTGCTCTCAGAGAACAATGCGCTGGCTTTATTTTACGAAAGCACCGGCGATTCTTCCCACCGGGCCAGCAGCATCGTAAAATCGAGCCGGTGAATACGGTGCCGAGAAAAAGAAAAAGCGCAGATCGAAGCGGGAAAGTATTACGAGGCGCTACACACTTTTATAAGCAAGAAACCGTCTCTCTCTTACCTCACGGACGGCGGTGGAAACGCGAGGCAAAGTAAAAAGAAGAAACAAAAACAAGAAAAAAAAAAAAAAACGAAAAGTTTAAGCGAACAACATTTCGGCTGTATCGCAGGCACGGCACGTGGCGCAATATTGAAACATGCGCGGAGTCAAAGTTTGCGAATATCGTCTCATCGCCGAGTCATGCTTCTGGATGGTGCAGCATCAGACGCGCAGTATCCGCCCGGCCGTTGCATCGCGGTTGCATCGAACGGAAGAAGCCGCGACTGCGAACTGTCAGCCGAAAACGTGCGAGATTCCGGAATACGTCGGGACTATCCTTCTGGCTGTTTCATGCGTTGCGAGGCCGGATGAATGGGCGAGAACCGAGGGTTATCGTGTCGAAAGGATCGGGTTGTGCAGCGTTGGTTTGCAGCGGAGGTCCGATGGTCTCGAGAAAACAGGGAGAAGGGGGAAGCACTAGAGATATTATGATAAGATATTCACTGACAGAAACAGGAGAGGAAAGGAATTTTCAGCTTCCACCGCCGTCGTCCCCACCCCTTCCCTCCCCCTCCCCCCCCCGCGGCTGTATCCAGAATGTAATATAAGGAGACGTAGGGGAAAATAGCGACGTTACTCGCTTCGAGTGGCCTCGTCTAAGGGGGATGAAATAGGAAGATAGAGGAGAGAGATAGAGAAAAGAAGAGAACTCGGAGAGATTTCGCTTCTCTCAAGAGGGAGGATGATGCCGCGAGCGGTAGGTGTGTATATGGGTGTACGTGCGGGTGCGCATGCACAGTCGTCTTGCTCTTATTTTATGGCGAAATTATTCTGGGAGAAAAATAATTCAATCTCCGCGCACGGTACAAGTTACGGTACTTGGCATCCGCGCTCCCGTACTCGAGTGCCGCTCGTTTCTGTGGACTCGGAATTCCGATCGAAGAACAGATCGGCTTTCACTTTCGGTCCCTCGGCCCGTACCGATAATCACGTGAAAAATAAAAGGTTCACCTCGTCGAGAAAATTGATCCCACCGTCGTACGTTCTTTTGCCGTGGCTTGGTTTACGAGACGAGAACGATAGACGAGTGTGCGACAAATTATTTACGCGGCGCAATTGTCTTCGATTTTTACGTGTTTTTCTAGACATCGTTACGAAAGGAGAAAACTTTTTTATCTTTTAAAGTGAAATTTGAAGATCGCTTAGGATGATGTTGCAAATCAAAATACGAATTTCTAGCACGGAGAAACTTCTTCAAATATTCAATTTGAAAAATGGTTAGTGTAAAAATGTATTGACTCGTTAATATATTACATTTTGTAGAAAAATGTTTACATTGGATATACGCAATCCAGAGTACAACTTTTTTTTAGAAACGAGCGAAGGGAATAACCGTAATGGGCGAATATCCTCCGAATTCGAAATATCAAAAAATCGTTTCGAATTTTCAAGCAAAAGTTTGATGGAAAGCGTGCACGTACGCGCATGCTGCTATATGGAAATTCTATATAGCAATCGAATAACTAAACGTCAAAAATCAGGTGTCAGATTCCGTAGTTACATTCGAACAACTCGAAATCGTTATCACATTCGAAGCTCGCGTTTGTTAAAAAAATTGAATTTGTAAAATTTAAAGCATATCAATTCAGCAGTATCTAAACTTGTAAAAATGTGCAAATGAAGTAATTTTATATATATATATATATAAAATTCATTTGCACATTTATATATATATATATATATATATATATATATATATATATATATATATATATATATACACATATATGCACGTATTTATATATAGAAAAACCTTTTATGCGAAATATTTTCAACTTTTTTAAATATTATTCCGTTCCTTTAGCTTTTAACGCGTGATATTTCACGCGGAAATTTTTGAAAAATTCGAAAGATAAAAAATGTAGATATTAAATCAAAATTGTTGATGGAAAATTACCTTCGATAAAGCAGTTATAATGTACGTATCAAATGAAAATTATTTTTAGTTTATAAATTACAATGTAGTTTTTTCCAGCTTTTAACATTTATAATTTTTTTTATTTTCACATTATTTTTTGTTTTACGCATTATTTTATGCTTATTAAGTGTATCGATTTTATACGAGGTATTTAAAGTGTCTTTGTAATTGTACATTTTGCTTTTTGTGATCACGATCGTTTGTAGGGTGTCGCAAATGCGGCAGCGAATAAAAGTTGTGACGGTCAGTAGTAAAGGTAAGGCATGAGACTGACGTGACGTTGTTATTTCCTTCCCCGTCATAAAAATACGTAACTATGTTAGCGGCTTTAAGCAATCGAGATTCGAACGCGATAGAACGGCTGCACCGTAGTTTCTGTAGCAGCTTCTCTGCGGGAAGCCTCCGGAGCGAGAAACTTGATATCAAAATAAATGGCCGTACCATATCGTGACGTTGTAAAGAATCTAAGAGAATTCGGGCGTGTACGACGACGTTAAACCAAACAATATCGTACTCGTGATACATATGAACATTACGTATCCCAATCGTGCGATAAATAATCCATCAGATTGAAGCACTTTTTTTCAAACAAAAAAGTGTGATACGTAAATAACTGTGAAAGTTATGTAATAAATCTCTAGGATTGTTATAAAATTTCTACGAAATTACTCAGCTTCGATAGGATCGACGTTTTCGGAATAATAGAAATGAAGATTGGCTGGAAAAATGAAGAAAGTATGGGACACAATTTAAAAGTAGAGAGTAAGAGGTCAATGTAATTCATGAAACTTCATGAATACGATTTTACACGTTACAGAAATTAAAGAAGTTACCACAAACGATAATTGTAACTTTCCGTCCCGCATAATTGTACGATTTCATTCGGTAATATTCCTTACTTTTCAGTTATTCATTAATCTTCATCATGAATTTATTGATTTAATAAATTTAAGATTATCGTCGACTATATCAAGAATCAACAGTGCCGAATTTATCGAATTACACAATGAATTACACAATATCGAAGTCTCATTAGGTTGGATCGAATTGAGTGCCCGTATAGCGATAGCTAAAAATAACTAAAGAAGAAGGAGCAATGTCTATACATAGTGTACGCATGCGAATAATAACTTCGTTGAGTTATCGCAGTTTTTCCGGATCGATCGTAAATACCGGGGCACCGTGCTATACAAACGGAATTTTCGAATCGAAATAAAATGTAGAGGGACCGAACGAGATTGGCGATCGAGGCCGATTGGCAATATTCGTAAATAAAAGGATCGATTCGCTCGCGTTGCCTGGTGTCCACGCAACAATAACGCTACGATCTAACTCAGTTTTCCGCGCGTTCGAATATAAATCTCGGGCGCCTTGCACGGAATTTTTGAGTTCGAGCGAAACGAAACGCGCGCGCAAAGGGAAATGGGCCCCAAGATCGAAATCAGCGTGCAAACTGCCAGGAACGACGACGACAACAACGACGATGAGGAGGAGGAGGAAAAACGTGTCGATGTCCGACAGAACGAAATATCGCCCGACGTATTTCAGACACCATCTTCAGACACCATCCCTACGTACCGACACGTAGTGCCGATACCGGCAATGCGCCGAGAGATCGCAGGCCGAAAGAGGGAGGAATGTTTCTATGTGTCGATGCAGTTACATGACGTTCCCGTTGCCGCGCGAGTAGGTTATCGTGAATGGAGAATCACGATGGGGTCGTATAGAGATGGGACTGATGCCGTCATGCACGAGAGGAACGTATGTTCCAGCTACGGTGTAGCGCGGCAGATCGCGCATTCGACAAATGACCCTCTCTTATTTCGGTCGCATGTCTCGCCGATACGCAAAATGCATCGCAATGCGCCGAGATCAATCGCTATCGGAACTCGGGATAGACTTGGATTTACGAAAAATGACTTGCAATTTACGATCCTTTAACTTTTCCTTTATAAAGATGAAACGTATGATAAATAAGATTTTAATGTTTTATACAAAAAAAGATTCAAAATGATTGTATGTGTTAATGTGACAAAAATATTTTATACCATATATATATATATATATATATATATATATATATATATATATATGGTATAAAATATTTTTATTACATTAACACACATAAACATCTTGAATCTGTTTTTGTATAAAACATTATCCTAACTCCTCCACATGTCAACAGCGCGTGATATATATTTGTATGATATATATTTGTATCACGCGCTGTTGACATGTGGAAGAGTTAAGAAGATTTATATGACCGCAAATCCGTAGCTATAGTGAAAACTTCCTCTCTTAACACATCAACAGTCTGATAAAAAATATTATTAGTAGTCACAATAGAGTGAGAAATTGACAATGTGATAACAACAGCGTAGAGAGCGTACCGCGTAAAATTGATTTCACCCGTTTATCGCGTTATAACGGAAAATTGAGGCTGAGATTATTGATAGGAGTAGAATAAAAATGATCGCACGATGTCCCGTGAAATTGGTTTAGTTTCTTTGAGGAACGGTTATATGAAAAATATACAAAAGTTTTTAAAAATTCATTGTATTTAGAACTAATTAAACTTTAATTACATGATAAATTTTTATTTTATAAAAAAAAAACACACACAAAATAGATCACTCAAGGAAATAAAAAATATTTTTTGCAACAACCTTTTCCAAAAGGGATGGTCTGCATGTAATGTTAGTTATCGATATTTTTATCGAGAAAAATTCTGCGTTTCGAAGAGAGTTAATACAGTTAATTGATTTACGAAATATTGGCATTGGACTATCGGCGGTCAAAAAGCTTTGATACGTTTTCAGATACGAGCACGATGCAAGGGATTTACCAATTCGGCGACAGCATGTCGGGGATGAGCGGCGTGCAAAATTTGAATCTTTATCTCAATAAAGCGGGTGCAGGTCGAACGGTGGAGTCTGTCCCGCGTTCTATGCAAATTTTATCATACTTGGCATGCTAATGCCCCGCTTAAATTGGTCCGCGATCACCGGACCGACATTAACTACTGACTTCATCTTCGCTTTGCCTTTGGGTCTCTAAGCGCTCGAATTACACCGTTGCTGATGCACGAGACATGTATTGCTTTAAGTTAATAAGGACAGCCGCGGATAGCTGGGATGAATCGAGCCATTAATGCCACGGAGAAGAGCTCCAGGAAAGTGAGATTTTCCTTAAACGAGAGTTTAACAAAGTTCCCGGTTATTACGACAGAATAGCCAACTTCCGTGATAAGGAGGATAGGAGGGCGAGGCACGGCCAACTTCTCCCTCGCCGGAAGAGTAAATATTTCTCTTTTCCTTTTTCGGTGCGCGCGAGGCTCAGCAAATTTTTATCTCGAGCGAAAGCATTAATTTGCGAAAAAAAAAAAAGGACGACACCGGAAGTTCGGCTACCACGCTCGCGGACGACGGCCTTCGCTTCCTCGTCTTCGTGTTCGCCGTGTTCTCGCATCGCTCTCTCGAAGACGCTTAACTTTCATCGCGAAACTTTAGTATCATCTTGAATTTATTAAACCCTCCAGCGTATTTGATGAACATTTCCCGGTATTACTGTGTCAATGCCATATCGTTTCGCTTTGTAAAATATAAACAATCCTCCTCGATAAATTTATCGAAACGATCTCTCATTAATGTTTGCGTGATTATACGATATTTGATGGTCGTAAAGTAAAACAGTATTCTCCGCAGTTTACGTTTTGCGTAATTAATGTGCGAAGCTTGGCGGAAATGTAGCGGGAACCTCGATTTTTGATGAAACTTCACTAGCAGAACATATATTTTTAAGCGACGTCAGATACATTTCAGACATCAGCCTTAAAATATATATTAAAATATATTAAATATATAAACTTACGCTTTTGACAAAGTATTTACGACTATGTATTATTTTAAAGTCTTGACAAATTATATAGCCAGCGTCTCCGCTACACCTTACGTCATTTCGTTTCAAGAAGGTGTAATACTCTACAGTCAAACTAAAGCACGAAGTTTCGTAAGAGGCTAATGTGACGCAATATATTCGTGCATGTATCTGTGTTAGATTAATTAGCATACCTCATGTAAGATTTCCACGTCACGTATGGTAATTACATCGCGAATATGATTCGCGCCAGCTTTCACGAGTAGACTCAGATTACTCGTTCCAATTCATCCACGCCTTATTTCTTAAATAATATCAAACAGTTACATCATAGCTGGTTACATTGTATTCCATCGTATTATATTAATTGTAAGGCCAACGAAATGCAATTCACGTTACGTAATAATCAACGTAACGACTAGTGTCACAATGCCGTAGGTTTCCTGCACGGAACATAATAAAGCAATGTAGAAACGCACAATATTGCGATTGATGTATAAAGGGTAATTACATAAAGCTTACGATTAATAAATGCCGCGCATCGACTTACTGAAGGAGGCACCATCTGCGTGCACAACGTTTAAAGTCTCATTCAACCCCGTTTTCAACCGGTTGTAATGCGTTTATGACTGCTTATTAAATCCATTGTGAATTCCGATTCGTTGTCGAAATAGAATGTTTATTCATCACTATGGTCCTCTCGAGAGATATATAATCATACCTCTAAACATTTTTTATAGTTATTTTACAAGACTGTTACAGTTTTTAGTCTTCATTGCGAGTAAAAATTTTTTTGTTTTACAACACGCATCCAATTTTTGTAGCTTTAATATTAACAAGGTTCATAAAAAAACAAGAATAATTAAAAAGCAAGAGGATAAAAATGGTGTGACACTATGTATAATAGAATGTATGAGGAAGATAAAAGTAGAATTCTGAAAGCTTGCGTATTTTGAAAAAATGTTTTGGATATAAAAGTAATATATAATTTATGAAGAGTTAAAACGCGATTTGTGAGAAAGAGAAAAATTGTAAAACTGTATAATTATTTTATATTTCACATTTTCTTCGCTAATCTTTCTAATGGTGACAATAATATTTTATATTTTTTGAAAACTTGACTCATCCTTTTATAGAATATCTGCAATACTAAAGACTTATTTTCTTTTTAAACATTTTATTAGATATTTTTAAGTTTTAAACATTTTATTAGATATTTTTAAGTTTTTGTGCACATCTTGTTTTAAGTTTTCTTAAAACTCCTATTCGCGCGAGCTCATCCTTGTAGTTATCTCGAACTTCTCTCAATGTAAATATGATCCTGGCAAAGTCACTTTTTAAACTTTTCTTGAACTCGTTGTAAAGACCGATAAATGTTTAACTCATCTTGATAATCCGATAGAATTATTTTCCAACAAAGACATCAAGAGACACTGTGCCAGACACGCAGATTTCGTTACAATACAAAATCTAGTAAATTACACTGCAATTTGTTTGACAGTTGGAATTTTTATTGAAGTTAAACGATTTTTGGATATACGATACGCACATTTTCGCATTACCTCTCCACACACACACACATATTTTTCGCACGCTCTGCCGTTTTTGGAAGAGAGGATTTGTTTGATGTCACCATAGCTGGCAACCGTTAATACTGAAAGAGTAGATAGTTAAATAATGCTTTTTTACGAGAGCCCAGCTCGTTGTCGGGATAACAGCGGATATATAGTGCATGTCAAAGCGAAATGGTGGCTACGGTGTGCAGAACGGGTTGAGGCTTAGCATACGAATATCCGATTCTCTATTTGTGGGTTGCTACGGCGGTCTGATTTACATAGTTATTATGATATTATGCGGCTGCAAAAGGATTTTTATCATCAGCGCTGTCTACACCACGAAGGAGGAAAGGACGAACGAACCGTGACATACGCTTTCTTTTCTTCTTTTTTATCATGTTCATAGTATCTGCCAAGAATTAGGTAATATAAATCTGTCAAATTCCATTTTTCCAGCTTTTTGTCGCTCTTTTTATTTTATCTACAATCTTGTGAAAATAAGTGTGAAAAATATTTTTCTAAAAAGATCTGTAGTATTTCTTTTTTTTTTACGAAAAATATGTTTCGTTGCTATTTGATATCAATTTGATCGCGATTTAATATTAAGTTTGCTATTTTGTATCACGATAATAATAGTTTTACATCATTCTGTTTTCCTAATCTTATTTTTCCTTTTTAAATTTTTGCTTTTTAAAATTTTTTTTTTTTTTATTAAATTATTTTAATGATGACTTGCATAAACGAAAAGAATATTTTCAGACGAGATTGACACGAAATGAGATTTAATGTCTATAACAACCTCTCGCCAAAGATATTACTTTGTCCTTGTTGAAGTTCTATTTTAGCGTACCAATAAAGACGCAGAGCTTCCATAGTTTTTTTTGTAACCAAAACGATGACATAAGCGGATTATCAAACCATCACTCTGCAAGTCGAAAGATTATAAGTTCCTTCAACTTTATTAGTCAGTTATAATCTCGGTAATGTACTTTTATCTATTTAAAATATGATTAATTATTTAAAATATGATATTAATAATTATATAATCTACATATTGCGAATATTAATATTTATACAAGTATTGATCTAATTATTTAAAAAAATATGTTCTAAACTTTTATTAAATTTCTCAAGTTATCTATATCGAATATTGCACGAAATAAATTTTTTAAATCTAGAAAACACACATTATATTAAATATATATTTAAAGAGTACACAATTAACGATAAAATATTCATTTGAACCGAATGGAATTCCGTAAGTTGTAACAGTAGCTTTGACATATCGAATGAAGAAACACGGTGAGAAAACTTGTACTTCGATCGCACCTTGTTTCAAGTTTTATGTTACTTTATAACCCGAGCGTTATTCTCGGGAGGAGAAAATCGCGTACGATCGCAAACGTGATGCGGGCAATTTTCCAAGTGATTTTGGTATACACGTGTAACGGGCGAGAGAAATCGGTATTTCTCACAACTCGCGGCGAATGTCGGCAATCGATCAACACGGCAGAGAACTCGACTTGAGAACCTAATAAACGTCTGCCCGGCTCTTCCTCGCCTCGGCGGAGGCTAACCGGCGCGATACCAAAGCGGATTATTGAAACGCCACTCGAAGTCGAGGAGGGAAAAGTCCGTCGGTCTTAGCCAGATTCGCGGGATTTTAAATTCTCACGGCTCGAATCCCTGCCGAAACTCTTCTTTATCGCGCCGCGCCGTTTCGGGCCGTAAATATATATCGTCGGCTCGCGAGTTAGTTCACCATCCACATCCTTCCACCGCCCTTTCCACAAGCGCAAGCTGTTACACCGCTCGATCTCCAAACACCACCGTTGCACCCCCGTTGCAGACGTAACCACCAACGTTCTAGCGGCGGTGGCGGTGATGGTGGTAGTGGTGGTAGTGGTGGTGGTGATGGTGTCGGCAGCTCGCTGTCCCCAAACCGATTGCATTTGCCGCTGCCGCCGTCGTCGACTGCGCCGCGATAATTCCATTTCCGCGAAGCGGCGCGAATTCGAAGTTTAATTAATCGAATTCGCGCCCATGCTACCCTCGCCCATCCGAATCCTCGTCTTTGTCTCATCCCCCCCTCGTTTATCTTTCTCGTTTCCCTTCTCGTGCCCTCTCGTTCTTCTTTCCCCATCTGCGGCGCCTCTCGCTCGCTCGAGTCTCATCTTCCGTCCACTCCCCCCCCCCCTCCCTCCTCTCGGGGACAAGCTTCGATCCCGGAAATTAGTAAGATCGCACATGCGGAACACGGAGGTTTCCCGCCTGTTGGCGCACCGTGTCTGTATATGTCGTCTGCACCTTAAACATTACATGCATACCGATATACACCGATACACGAGACGTATGCAAGTCGGTGCACACGATCGCGTTACACAATGCACGTCGCGTTGCCTCGCTCGGTCGATCGGTTAATACGGCGCGGAAATGTGTACCGTCCTGAGACGGCGGCGGTGAAAAGTTTACCGAAGTCAACGAGAAATTTACAAGCGTTCAACGCGCTCGATCGAGCGCTCTGAACGGCCGTTTCGATGGCTTTTCTTTCTCGTTTCTCGCGCGGAAACACGATCGACATTGAGCGATGCCGGGGTGACGTAACCGAATCCATTATTCCGAGAGGTAAAGGCGCCCGATAAAGAAAATTAATATAAACAGCTTGCCGCGCGGAGCGAGCTCGTTGGTCTATTTTTCACACATCATTCGCGTTTCCTTTAAACCCTCCATATAATAATCCATCATACTATTCATTTCTGATTAAAATTCCATTCAAGTAAATTTTAATTCTACTTGAAATTAACTGAAAATCAAGGGCTTGCTGTATGCATATGTATTAGTAGTTTAGGAGTTTAGTTTGTAAACTGCCTGAGATTAACTGTAACGACGATATTGTGTTACGCAGGCGTTGCACATTATGTGCCTAGCATCGTTAGAACATAATTCGCATAAGCCGCGTTCATTTCACTCGCGTGAAACACAAAAATTATTACTGTTTCAGCGTTTTTCGTCAACAAGAATTCATTTACGTGGAGCGTGGCGCGTGTTTTGGAGTCGTCCCATACGAAAGCTGCGGTTCTACTTGTTGCAATAAACAGGAAGCGGAATACAGACGACCACCG
Organism: Pogonomyrmex barbatus; assembly: GCF_055798465.1. NCBI lineage: Eukaryota > Metazoa > Arthropoda > Insecta > Hymenoptera > Formicidae > Pogonomyrmex > Pogonomyrmex barbatus. Next base: position 9,618,714 of record NW_028297138.1, read on the forward strand.
TCCACGTGCGGGAAATTAAATATTTCCGAATTAATTGAAGCGATATTTTTGAGCGCGGGAAGACACAGAGTCGTAGCGGCAAAGTGCGCACGGGAATTTCGCAGAGAAGAGCCACAGAGCCGTAAAAATGCGACCGCATCTGCCGACATTTTTTATCGTCCGGCTTTGAGCCGGCGAATGGCGCGTGGGCGAGTGCGCGCGAAATTGTATTTAAAACTTGAGTCTCGGGTGTGCGTGCACGCGTGTGCACGCGTTCAGACGTACGCATTTATGGACGCACACGCAAGTAGTACGCGGACGTGTACGCGTATATTACGCATTCGCAATTCACCTCACGCTCCTTTAATACCAGCCCGGGCACGTATGCCCGCACCGAGGCGCGTCCTTAACGTGTAAGAAGATTACTACTAGTACGTGAGCGCGAGCGAGAAACTATGCTTGAAACTATTTCTCATTCGAGCGTATGGGTGTAGCACATATTAATATTAAGCGCATACCGTGCAAACACGTGCGCGACGCCGGTCGTGTACCCGGGTGTCATGATACAGAGTGTCTCGGGAGTTACGCACTTTCCCTGATGTACGGACTTGTACGGAAGTCAAACTACGAGGAGCGATTGTTTCAGTGTCATCGATAATTTCGGGATTATCCTGGATATTAACAGCGAGGGGGAAGGGGATAAAATCGAAGTTGCAGGACACGCAAATCAGCAAACTCACGCTCTCTTTGCGCGTGAATTTAAATCCTCTTCCAACGTTACCGGCACCGTAAATCTTGAGTATTTGTTTTTTAATCATAAATGATACGATATATTTTGCGCCGCAACAGCTTTCTAATTAGCGCGCTAATTAGCGCTACGTCTAAACACGCCCCTGCGGCGGAAAATAAAACCCCGTGAAAAGGTCCGTTTATAAATCAGACCGCTTAAGCAAAAAAAAAAAAAAAAAAACTTGGTTTGTTGAATCGCGCTTATTAATGTTTACTTCATTGCGTTCGTCGATCGATAAAAAAAGGAATTTTATCCGTACAATTCTGGAACAGTTGATGCTTTGTCATTGCGACAATTATTAAAAATCACATGGACAATTCTCAAGGAATCTTATTAAGGGCTGAATTTTCGGTTCGCTCAATTCGGTTCGAATTTGTTCACGACAATTGAATACTCGAGGGAAGATATACGAGTGCCTGTATATTCGCAATTGCATATGTCCCGGCGCTGATGTATACCCATATAATCACAAATGTAATTGGTTCTATACATGGTCCAACGTCCTTAACGTTACACATTACGAAGCTTCCTCGGCGTTAACAGCAGTGCTCAGATGCGAATGGCTGCACGGCCTCGAGACGATGGTCGAAGTCGTACAGGATGTATTGTGTAAACGCAGTTAACTACAGTAACGAAACACGTTTTGCTCGCTATACTGTGGACACGTGATATATATATACATATATATATATATATATACGCGCGCGCGCGCGCGCGTGTGTGTGTGTGTGTGTGTGTGTATCGTTATATATTAACGTTTAAAGGGTTTCCCGGTGGAATACTATCGGAGAATGGTGCTCGTGTCGCACCTGTGACGCTAAATGCAAAACTTTAATCTCGCATCTTAATCGCACTTCTGAGTGATCAGAGTGATATTTCTGGAATTTTATGGAGTGATTACTGCTTACTTTGAATTTAAAACCGACTCCCGTTTAATATTTTAATTACCGGAGATAATCGCGGATTATTTTCAGTCTCTGGCTGAAAGCATGATTAATTATAGATTCGTATTCATGAGTTGCTGCTGAGTTATTTGCAGCTGAGTTATTTGGCAAATATCCTTCTGTAAATTGCTATTTGAGAACTCTATTGTTACTTTAGGCTCATACTAATCCTCGTGTGTCTCGAATAATCATTGAGATTTGTCAAAGTACAAGTAATAATTAATCGATTAATTTCATTTTATTCGTAAATTCATTTATAACTTGAAATTTATTTTTTATTGATTACAAAATATATATATATATATATATATATATATATATATATATATTTTGAACTTTGATATGCGTTTTGATCTTTCATTCATCGTTATTTCAAGAGATCTTACATAAAGTATTCTTAACTGTTGGCAGTTTGAAACAACTGAAGCAAAGCTCTTAGAGCAAAGCTCTGTTTCTACTTGCCCACAATGTATCCGTATTATGAACTATCTAGAATGACATATCATAGCGCGAATAGGCAGACGTATTGCGACGTCACGTATTACGCAGATAGACACGTACGAGTATATTACACACGAGAATCTGACATCACGCGCATACCGTGGCATTTGATAGATAAGATCGTTACACTACCCGAAGCAAATGATAGTGGTACTATACAACTTGCATTACGTCATCTCTCTTAATCATTGTACGAATGAAATCAACACGTTCGGTGTATCGACTGCTCCTATCACATCACCGCGCATCAAGTTGCATCAATATTTTCCGGCGTGAGTTATTTTTTTTGCACATTTTTGATTAATTTTTCGAACGTAATAAAAACTTATGAAAAAGTTAATTTATTGTGGATAAAAAAAAAACAACCCTCGAAAATAAATATTTTTATATAAAATATTCTAGACGTCTATAAACGAGGTACTAATTAAAAAATTTTTACGGTATATGAAATGTATGCATGACACGTGATTAAATAATTTAATTATTTATAACATGTCAGCTTTTAATTTGCGCCACGAAAGGCACATCGGGATAAAAGAGAAATATGTTAGAGATGGGAATACATCAGCTTTCGTAAAATTGAAATTCTTTTATCAAATATTTAACAACAATTAAATTTTGAGTATTTGATAAGTTTACTTTGCCCAATTCTTGCATTAATTTTTGATATGCGAATATGAGCATTCACATCTACAGGTAATTGCTAATGCGATATAGCTATTGGCAAGTCACGAATATTTTTCTCTATTCATTTAAAAGCATGAAACTTCACTTGTTCCGCACATCAGTTCAAAGGGTTGCTCTTAGCAAATTTTGCTTTAGTGTGCATTTTACTTTCTCATCTTTTTACTTGGTGTTCCAGTTTCACGTATCGGTTATCGACTGAAATATATATTGAAATGTTAAGCGAAACCGCTGTCAGTTGTCGGAAAATGTCGGATAAGTAGGTAAAGTTAAATAAAGAAAACGACAGGTAGGCAAAAGAGCCATTTATTACGCGGGCGCTTTAAACGTCTTGCAAAAACACATAAAAGAAAATTCAGATAAAAGAATCTGAAATACAAAGTGGCCTATAACAGGCGAATGAGCGATACTTCTTGTTGCGGGATCATTTTTCTAAACTTTAATTTTATGTTAGGTTTTCTGCAATTTAAAAAAATTTGCATATCATATATCGCGCATGATAATTTCATAATTGAAATGCATTTGTCGGATACGAAAGATATATATATATATATATATAAAAAAGGAAGAAAGAAACGTGGAAATACGTATAAATGACCTGTTTGCTATTGGCGTGTATCAAGCTTCGGTACGCTTGACGCATAATTGGCCAATCCTTCTGCATGCACACGTCACGTGTTTTCGCGTGCCCCGCCGTTATTCTGTCTGTTCGTGCGCGTAAATATCACGCGTTAGATTCGTAAAAGGGACGACTTGCAGCGCCCATCCGTTCGCGTACGCTGGCGTACGCTTAAGTGGTAAACTTGTAAGTGGCGAAATAAAGTTGGGCAGGGGTTCCGCGTGCGCACGCTACCGTGTCTGTGACAGTTTAATTAATATCTTTCATCCTCAAAGGAAAAACTTGGCGAACTAACCGGCATGGACTCGGTTGCAATGCCGGACTAGAACCACTTCAACTTCGGACGCAACGACGACGACGACGACATCGTCGTCGTCGACGATCCCCCGCCAACCAGAACATTCTCCACGGCTCCATTCTTCTCTTACTCTCGTTTACGAGTAACTCGCTCTCGTCTCCGAGCTCGTGGCCACTTTGATAAAGTTTTGTATACTATATTTTTCTTTTCTTTTACGTTACGAGCGATTTTGTGCTTTGGCGCCAGCAAACTGAAAGATTCGCGCGACTGACAAGTTTTTGTGACAAAATTTTACTCGCAAAAAATATATAAATCGTGTCTGCAAGTTATTGAAAATTGCATTCATTGCGCAATATTTGTTCCAGCAACATAATTATAACAATTTTAATTTTTTAAAATAAAATAATAAATAATAAAATAAAAAAATATTTTTATAAAATAAAATGTTGCTATATGTACGTATGTACATTTGTATACATTAGCGTGTACGTGCACATGCTTTCACTATTTTCATTTTTCATTAGTGGATTTAAAAAAAATCAGCTATCGTATACTTTCGCTTCGACACGCATAGATTTTCCAACCGCCTATCTCTGAATGCACCGACGATTAACTTCATAAAATATCGCAACAATGATAATGCGCTCTCGGCTGTAGGAAACGGCGAAAGAGAGAAAAAACAAAGTGATCCGACGGATTTGTAAGCCGCGACTTCTGAACAATCCGCAAAAATAAACGTGCGTGCATACATCAAATTTATATTGCAAATGCCATTATATTTGAAGCATTCCGCGAGCCTAAGTTCATGGTATGTGTTTGTCCATTAAATTAAAGTATTCGCGTTCGCGCACTGATATTACGGTTTTCAGGAATTATTGGAAGATCGATGCAGATTGATGCAGATCGATGCGATTTGAAATGACAGTAACTCCTTTGGAGAATTTGCGAAAAGCTGATATTATCCAGTTGTTTACGAAAGTGCGAAAAGCGTGATTACACTTCACGATGTGTCTGTAATAATGCATTAAAATAGTTTTCCTGAAATTCAGTTGTAAAATTTCACTAAGCTCCGAAAAAAATTGATAAATAATAAATCTTCCTTCTGACTGTGGTGCCGCGATAAGCATTAAATTGCTCACGATGCATTTCGCATTCGTTCGAAACGAAAAACCGGTTTAAGCCATTTAAATCGTGCTTTCGTGTGTCGGATCGAGATTTGCATGAGGAAATTTTTCTCCTTTTCTTCGTCAAACATTATCGGACTCTGTGATAAAGGCAGACAACGTATCGCCGGCGCAACACCGTATAAATCCACCACATGTAGATAATATTTCACAATGCATTATTCAGATTTTTCACAAAGCTTTATATGCTTCGCGGGGAAGCCCTTTAGACATCGCGGAGTAGATACTCGCTCGTGTAAAAAACACGTGACGTTACGTTGCGTTTATTTACGAGTCGGCACGCGAGAGGATTCCTATTACCCCCGATTATTATCGGTCAAATACCCTGATCATCGACACGAGAGAAACACGTGATCTTATCAAATAATTGAAAAACTGCACAATCACACTTGGGAGGAGAGATACGGTCTCCGTATCACTGGGATCGAACTGATGATTTTGAAGAGACGAAATTAGAATTCGCTCTTCGTTTAACTAAATGTGCAGGGAGCTCTTCTTTCACTAAAAGTTATATCTCATTATGTTGTTTCGTTTTATATGAATTATATGAATTATATTTTAATAACGCTGGAAACTGTAAAACTGAAATTATTTAATATTAAAAAATTTTATTAAAATGCAGAGTTTATTCATGAAAATATTATAAATCAGTCAGCGTGATAAACACATTTGTTGCGATTTGTTATTATTTGTTGTTATTTGTGCGGACAAATATAGATATTAATACATTAAAAGTTAAATATAAATTAAATAAATTCTATTTCGACATAATGATTTATACACGAACGATGTTGTTCAAACAATGATAATGTTTTACTTGCTTTCACTTTTACATTATCGCGAATTAATTTTATTTTAATTAATAAATTATACCAACGAGGGCGAAAAGATAATTTTGTATTCACATAGAATGGCACACCGTGATTTATACAGGACACAATGTGGATATAAGGAATAATCTGGCGAGCCCCCTCCGTTGTATGTTAAATCGAAAGAGGGTTGGACCCTTTCAACGAACATTTACCAATGTTTATTGGAGGGGACCGAATAAAAGATACGATACTACTAAAAGCGACGAGTCTCCTTTATTTTTCCGACTGTAATACGGGATATTTGCTCGCTCGCATTCCTCGGCACGTGCCATTAACGCCGACAGGAATTTCTGTCTGCGCGATCTCTCCTCCGCGACGAGGGAAAGGAAAAACCAGCTGGCAATATGCAGATGAGTATATATACGGGTATGTACCTGATAGCGTCGGATTCGTCGCGGACGAGGAGCCGTCCTGGCGCATGGCGTCACTGGTAATTGCCGTGCCGCCGAGATTGGTGCTGTAGTCTTCGAGAAGTACGCAGCACAGTAATAGCCGTGCCACCCTCATTCTGAAAGAACGAAAGAAAAGCTGAACGAGAATAACAAACCCGCGTTCCCTGTCAACTTGTATTTCCTCCCCCCCCCCTCTCTCTCTCTCTCTCTCTCTCTCTCTCCCCCCCCCCTTTTCACTCCCTATATCTTGGATTTTATTACAAGGAATGGGAGGGACTTGTCCGACATTTATTGCATTTGGATACGATTAACTAGTGGGTGGTAGGTATTGCGAGGAGCGACGTATATGACGCGAAATATTTTGATACATTTTGATTAACGCTCCAAACGTAGAATAATTAATTAATTAATTAATTAATCACGAAAGTACGAAGTGAATTGAAGCCGAATAATAATAGCGAACTGGCGAAATGTTTGCGAATTATTCCAAAATGTTTGAATGTATATATTTAAATGGGTAATGGTTATTTAAAGGTGTATTAAAGCGCATTGCTTCATATTACGCATTATATTATCGAAATGTTGGAATCTTAATTATAATTATTAAAATTAAAGTTAATTTTTTATGAACGAATGGTAAATATTTTCAAAATTGTTGGAGATACTAGAAAAAACTTTTCACGTTTCACGTAAAATTTGCAAAAAATATTTTATCCGCTAGTATATCGATTTATACGTCAAAAAGCCAATTTTGAAAAGATAGAACATTTTACTATTGATGATGATACTTGAAAAAGCCCAGTTTTGAAAATCTCACTGAACTCGATACGTATCTCACTAAATGTCTTTTTATATCTGTATGTTATTGAAATTTATATATTATAATTATAATTCTCTGTGAATTTTAAGCGAAATTTATAGATAAAATAAATAGAAAAAAAGAGAAAGTTCATTGCATTTACTAAAATCCGTTAGGTAAAAGATTACACTAAGAGACGTACATATAATAACAATCAACAATATCATTGTGATATAGCAAAAGAGAAAAAAAGAAAACTGTCGAAAAATAATCTTAAGGGGTGGAAATCTATAAAGGTAAAATCTATAAAGTAAAACATATAAAATAAAAAGTATAATAAACTAAGCTGAAGAAAGGTAAACGACTCATTTAATCGGTCGTGTCTATCGCGAGAAAACGAAGCTTTCTGGAAGTGAGGCCACGTCTAGCCACCCTCAATCGCCGAAGGCGGTAGTGGGCAAACCGGTTAACGTGTGAGAACTTTCCTCTCATTCGCGCGCCAGTACTCTTCCTCTTCCTCTCTCCTTCCCCCCCCCCTCCTCTCTCTCTCTCTCTCTCTCTCTCTCTCTCTCTCTTTTAGTTCTTTTCGTTTCTTTTAGTTCTTTTTAGTTGCTTTGCGCGCTTCTCCTTGTCTCCTCTCTCGATCGATACATTTGTCAAGCGACGTATAAACGCCACTAAGTTTACGGCAATTCCACGTAATGTACGAGGAGAATCGGCCGTCAAAGTGTTTTGCCGGACTTGGGTCGTACATCCTGGATGTTGGGACGCGGTCGCTCGCCGGTCGTCGCCCTTCGGGGAAACACGAGCAGGACAACTATCCCTTACGCCATCTCGTAAATAACTATCTCGGCCGTTTAGCGGCGGAGATTTTAGTCCGCGTACGAGGCAGAATTTAGCGCCCCTCTTCGCCGCGCTCATACGCCGCGCGCGCGAGTAACTACTCATTCTTATTTACGACAGGACCAAATGAAAACCCCTCTCGGGCCGACCTGTCTCGCACCCCGACCCTCGTTATCCTCACTCTTTCACTCACGGGGCCTTCCCTTTTTTCCTCTCACCGTCACTCCAGCATCTCTCTCCTAGCACGCCGATGTCAGATTATGAGCTCTTTGTCCCATCACGCTTACGTGTGATCGATGGTCCTCGCGGGTCATGGCGAAGGGAAAGATTTCCCGGCGAAAGCGTCGGGATTTTTTTGAAAGATAGGGGTCAAGAGGAGAGATATTATATCCTGCCGATTACTTTTGTCACTTTTGTATTGCACGAAAATACTTTTATTTTCGAGTATATCACTACGGGATATTTTCACCGTCACTGCCGCCTCCTCCGGCTCTTAATTTTGGCCTCACTTCCCGACTGGCACTTCTTCGGGGTTCTTTTACCTCTCGGCTCTTTAGAAGCAGCTTCTCCTCTTGCAATTTTATCTGATGGAAGCCAAGGGAAAAATCCAGGGCCAAGCTGTTGAGCTTGAGTTTAGCTTCCCGGTCGAGCGAAAATCTCCCTGGCGTTCGGTTATTTGCGCGTAAAAAAAAATATTTCGAATCGAGATTTTATTTTTATCTGACTCAACTTTTCCTTACGTTTTCTCGTGCCATCCCGACTTTAATCCACGGCGGCGGCACATCGTAAAGTAAAATCATGACGTATCGATCGCGATTGATCTCGCGCGATAAATTCAGGCGTCTTGTACCAGCGTGTCGAAGGCATCTGCTCTTTTTATTCTTTCCTTTTATTTTATGAATCCGACGATACCGACGGAGTATTTTCGCGTTCCATCTGAGGATCGCACATATATTTTCGCGGCATCTCGATTCGATAAGATACGGGAGAGAGAAATCCGGGACCGCCCGCGCCTTCGAAGAGACGCTTGATTTATTCCAGCACGGCGAAAATCTTTTATTCCTCAATTATCGTCGCGTAAAAATATTTTAATCCGTCCCACGGACTTTAATTCTCGCTCCATTTCCGCTGCTGTAATTTCCGTGGCTCGATTTCTCTCTCTCTCTCTCTCTCTCTCTCTCTCTCTCTCTCTCTCTCTCTCTCCTCCCCCACCTATCCTCATTGAAAAAATATTTTTCCTATCCAGCCTCCGGATGCTTCGTGTCTCTTTGATCGGATGCATTATTCTCATACGCCTTTATTGAATTTATTATCCCGGCTGCTCATTACTCGCTGCATTACCGGAATCGCTTTTGCCGTTTAATCCGGCATCCACTCCTCGCCTTTTCTCTTTTGCTTACTTCTGACATCGTAATATCCGACGCTATCTACTACAGAGGTAATTTTGCTACGGGCCGTGCGAAGTAAAATCGCGCGCCTATAAATCCAATTTTCACCATTATCGGGAGCCGCCCGTCGCGGAGAGATTGGCAATATCAACATCCATAAAGACGATCCTGCTTGTACAAGTAAAATTCCATACTCTACTCTCTTAGGCGCGTTTACCGCGGCCCGGATGTTTGCCCGCAAACAATCGCCGCCAGGAAGAAGAGTCAGGTGAATGTTACCATCGAGCCGGAATACCAATCGGTCCTGCTGTGCGGCAGCGCGATAGAAACTGCGTTCGGGAAAATGCTAAAATCCTAGAAATGCTAAGCGAAAAACACGAACCCACGGAGATTTATACGCGACCAAATTTTCCTCCCGCGAACGTAAATTCACTCCTCGCTGTAGAATAATGACTGTGAAAGTTTCCTGTTCTCGTTTCACTGTGGGAATTTCAGGATTTTTCGAAAAAAGGATTAGCGCGAACGAGAACCTCGGTACATACGTTTCTTCTAAGTCTTTTATTCAACATGCTAAAAACATCCCTAAAATTAAAGAGGAGGAAAAAGAAAACGCTCGTATCGTGATAGCGGGTGTTTTGTTATTTTCACAAATGGATGAAAATGTTTTAAATAAAAAAAAATGTAATTTATTATAAAACAAAATGACAGATTTTCCTAGGATTCTATCTAGAAATTGGATATATATTTCCAGAAACTAAATATATTATAGGAGCTATATTATATTTATTTTGTTATATTATGATGTTCAATTGATCATTTGTAATAGAATAAATTCATTAATATATTTTGCAGCTAAAATAAGATTACTAAAATAAGATTACAAGTTGACAAGATTTTAGATTTTAATATTTGAAACGGAAATATATATACCATATATGATTTAGTTTTTACTTGTTAATTTTTTAAATTTTGTTTCGGCTAAAATTTCATATATGTAAAATTTTGAAAATAAAATGACAACCACTGCATATGTAATGTCAATTCTCTATATTGATATAAAAAAAAAAATATATATATATATATATTAGGAAAGTTTTATATTTAATATTTTATTTATTTCTTTGGTAAAAAATTTTAACTTAATTTTTATATGTCACATTTAGAGACACATATATAGATGGCTTATCGTTTCATGTCGTGATCAATATTAAATTGGTATGTCATAAAATATGAAATAGTAATCGTTGTACATCGTTGTATTTACCGTTTTAATTTGTTACTATATTGGTATAAAGAATATATTTAGAAAGATTTATATTTAAAATTTTTAGTTATTCTTTTGACCAAATTTTAATCTAAAATTCTTATATGTCATACATGTACATATGAATGGTTTGTCGTTTTACGTCATGATCACAGTATTAAGATTGGCAGAATACATAACGATCGTTATAAAATATGATGAAATAACAGCGTATACGTGAAACACGAGGGAGAGACGCTAACCCGAAGTGACATTGATCCCTATCGCTCGAATAGAAAATACAAAAAGTGATATACGACGAAAGAATTTACTGGTGTAGTCGACGGGCTTAAACTGTCGTTTCTCTAATAGTCGTTCTCTTCAGCCCGTCTCGTCGATTTCCGCTCGATGAATCGATCGTGCCAACCGAAAATCGCATCCAAGCCGAGTTAATCGCGTCCGAAAAACGACGTTGTGGAAAAATTCCCGAGCGGCCGATCAATTTACCGAGAGACTTTATCTCGGCGGCGCTCTCTCAATAATCTTTTTTCTTATGATAATACATCCCCCCTCTGCCAAATATGGCAGATTTGATTTCGCCCTGCGCCGGGAAATCTCTCCGTGATCTGTGATCCTTCATACCGACGATGTTATATCATTCTGAATGATTTATTTTCCAGCTATCGAATCGCTCTTTCTCTTTCTGGCTCTCTTCCATAACGCGAAGAATAATTTCAGCATATTATACCGCGGACGGACATATGTCTGCTTTGTGAGTGACCGGCATTGTGCGGAAATGGATTAATTCGGATATCACGTAAATCGTGCATAAACATCATTTCATTTGAATAGAATCGCTCTAAACGTTCTACGACGGTGCACTCGCATAATCACATCGCTGCGCGATATTTGAAGTTTCTCGTGAGGGAACATTGAATTGGAATTTCGATATGAAAGAAATATATATATATATATGGATGTATGTATGTGTAGGCGTAATGTGTATTTAATATTTATAGCGGATTTTATCTAACGATGGGAACTTTTTGGATAGTTTCCAAAAATCCATCCATAATTTTTTATTATTTTTTTATTATAAATTTATTATAATTTATTATAAATTTATTATAAAAAATATTTAATATTTTCTCTACATTGAAAATTTTCTCTACATTGAAATTCTAATGTAATAAGTTATATTTTGATAAAGTGTATTTTAATATTCTCTTCATAATTAATCTTGCTTTCCCGAAATATATTTTTCAGCGTCTTTCCATTTATCTAGATAGATATCGTATATTTTTCCTTGCAAGACTGAAAAGATATGAACGAATGCATTTTTAATGTCCATATACGAAGAGTTCGATAATGTATTGATATATTTCGTGCATTGCGTATTATCGAAAACTAATATTTTCTTAACATTCTTAAGAAAAATACATTATTAATTTTTAGAAAATACAAATAAATTCATTACGCTTTTATATAAAATTCTATATATAAACTAATAATAATAATAAAGAAATTTTATATTTGTCAGATAATTTTGTACTTAATTTTGTACTTAATTCAACATAGCTTTAATTTGTAAAATACCATGATGTTTAAATACATAATATTTATGAAGATTAATCTTTTAGAGATTACGAAGAGAGACAAAAATGAGGAATTTAATTCAATTTAAGAGAAAGACTTGTGTTATAAAGTTATTATCGAACATTTTGAGTATACAAAATGTTAATTATTTGAAAATATTCTCAAATATTAAATAAATTTCTCAAATATTTACATCAGTAATGTAAATTCGAACTTTATCTCTAAAGTATAAATTCATCGAAATTATTGATAGCGTCATCAAATATATTGGCCTGTAGACTTCACCTCGTAAAATAGCATCGTATAAGCGCATCTTTATTTCCGCACACTTTCTTCTTCTTTTGTATCGTGTGAGAAACACGCTCGGTATGCGGCTCGTAATGGAAGTGGAAAAAAAGAATATCTAAGGTGTAGCACCCACGCATAACGTGAAATATAGCGCAATAACTCACTGCTTGCGTAAAGTGCTCCAAAACGTCCTTTTAACAATATCGTTTACGTTAACGTTGCAGTAACACGGGTTTTACGCGTACTCGCGTCGATTTTTATTTGAGATCCCGGCTGCCATGTCCAGCGCTGGGATAACTTATCACATAAAAAGAACGCAACTGCACTGCAATTGCACTATCGTGAGCTAACGTGGGGTATATCTCTCTCTCTCTCCTCCCTTTTCCTCTCTCGTCTTTTACTCTCGGCTTTCCACACGGTGCATCGTCCAAATTACAAAGACCACTCTACACTCGACAATGGATTGTTATCTAAACGTCAAACTCACTCCGGTCGTACCGGAGTGAAGGAATTTCGATTTTCCAACGTGAAATCAGCGCTTAACGGATGGCGTAATTGTAAAATAAATTAATTTCACACTGTCTAACGAAAAAAAAAAAAAAAAAAAGAAATTCATAATTCCATCGAGGAATATTACCTCGCGAAGAAAGTGTAGCATTATACTGGCAAGAGTGTGACACGGCGCGCCATACGCGCGCGTATATCCCTTTTTTTTTCCGCTTTTTCCGCGCACTCTTTCTCTCCTCGAGAATGGATTCGTTCGCGGATTTTGCACGTTTTCCGACGATACGCTTCCGCACCCGCACGTTCGAGGACTCGCGCGGCGAAACTACACCTCCGTCGACGGACGCATCCCCGGGCGTTGGGACGCGTGTACTGACTGCGTCGAGCTGGTCGCGCCGTCGAGCGAGTCGAAAGAGCGGCGTCGGGACGCTCGTCGTGACGGGACGCGCTCGACTCGTATGGCGCAGGCCCGCAGGACTATACGGTATCGCTTTTCTTCTTTCCCACCGATTCTTCTCTCTCTCTCTCTCTCTCTCTCTCTCTCTCTCTCTCTCTCTCTCTCTCTCTCTCTCTCTCTCTCTCTCTCTCTCTCTCTCTCTCCTCTTTATCGTTTCTCTCTCTCTTTCCCGTCTTTCTCGTCTCGCCTTATCTCCCTTTCTCTCTCATCCTATCGTTCGCGCCGTTGGATATAATATTCAATTTATTATGTACCTTTGATACATGCAGACCGCCGCGCCGGAAAAGTGGGAGGCGCGAATGCACGGCAGCCACGGGCTGCTGGCTCTCCTTCCGGGAAAAAATAAAACGGGGGAAAATATGAGAAACGAGAGAAACAAAGAGGGAGAAAGAGAGAGAGAGAAAGAAAAAGTGCGAAAGGACGAGAGAACGAGACCGTGGAGGAGACGAGATGTGGTGGTGGCGTGGCGAGGAGGAGAAACGGACGGAATCGGCAGCGTTCCGCTCGAGGGTGAATTGTCGAGATATTGTCGATCGGGTAACTCGCCCCTCGATAAAGCGCCTCGGTCAAAACGTCCTCCTTTTTGGTGCTCGACCGGCTGACGAGAGGGAAAAAGAGAGCTCGGGACTGAAGTGCCGATCGCTATGTCAAAGAAGAGGGAATGAGGAAAAAGCACGACATTGACGAGAACGACGACGAAAACGACGACGACGATGATGACGACGACAACGATGACGACGACGACGACGACGACGACGACGACGACGACGACGACGACGACGACGACAACGACGACGATACGCCAAAGGATCGAACCGGATGTGGTCGTACGGACTTGTTCGCACGTGTTCGTTTTTTTGTTAATTATTGAGGGACGAGCCATCGTTAGTTCGGATTGTCAGGAGATAATATGACGACTTTGTTGCGATTGATATACGTAGAGGGATAACAGATCTATACAATCATTTAGGCTTAGCAAACTCAATCCGAGCTCAATACATCACGATTAACTCGCGTACATTTACATATTATTCATATGTATTTTTACGCCTATACACACATGTTTTTTGAATGATAGCGTAATAAATATATATTTTTGAGAAAAATGAAAACAAGATTCAATCTTAATTTGAACATAATAAAATGAATACGACTAAAATTTATACACATGTTTAATATCAATAAAACAAAATGAACATTTTTTTATTTATACATGGCATATACCATTTTAATATATCATATTGTAATTTAGAAAAAAATTTATTTAAGAAGAAATCACAAGTAACTACAAAAACTTAAATATCTGTAAATTATTTCAATTACGGTTAAATTGCAATATTAATAAAAAAAGTAATTCGAGTATTTAAAATGTAGATATATCAAGCTAATAATTAGGATTTATGCAGTATGTTTTTATCTAAAATATATTTGAAAGCTTTAAAGTATGTTTTATCTGAAATATATTTGAAAGCTTTAAAGATAGCAAAAGATGAAATCATATCGCAAAAAAGCTGCCCTTTTAAAAAGATGACATAATCGTGTAATGTTATATCTGTAATAAACTTTTAGATATGCCATCTCGGAAAGCGAAGTAGCTTGTGTATCGTGAACTTTTGTTCTATCTTTCATCGTAATGAAAATTTTACTGCAAGTCCGTCGAATCGGAAATTTGTTTAGCGGGAATTAAACGCCGCTATGAAGATATGCCAAATAAGAACCAAGCTAAAAGTAAAGATAATATAATTAGCTACTCGTCCAGCTTATTAAAAGTTGCTTTAAGAAGCTGCCAAGATATCGCGAGATACTTGCTTTTAATTCATGACAGCTACCGCTCGTTGAGAAATTGTTTTCAGTCGAAATTCTTTAGAAAAGAGAGTAAATGTGCCTTATTTTGAGATGTATCGGTCTTGCATATTTCTTCAAAGATAACAGCGTATTTTCTGTCACAATCCCGTGCCAAGTTAATTGGTCGTTGCGGCAAAATAACCATTTGTTTTTATTATAAATTATGTATTGCTGGCGAATTAATTTTTCCTTTCCGGCTCTTTAAGGAGATATATAAAAATTTGAAAAATATTTTTAAAAATATCGCCAATAATTAATATTTCCGATTATTGCGTCTCGTATTTTATTTACTAATGTAAGATGTTATTGATATAAATATACTTAGTTTCGAAAACCTTTTTAATTTGTAAAGCAGAATGGGAATTAATCCATAATATAATGTTTTAATATAATGTTTCCCTTGCAAGAACCTCTGTAAACACAATTCAATTATCAAACCACGCTATTGTCCGTAACGCGAGAAGCAAGGCAATTGAAATATACACCCTCGATGATGAAATTATGCCTGTGGATTAGTCGAAAGCCCGGGGGTGGCAGAGTACTCCTCGTTTGGCGTAGTACTACAAGGCGTCGGGGGCGCATGAAAAATCGCGAAAATTTTTTCTAATATCTCGTAACACGAGGCGCGCCTAGGTACAAAGGCGCGCACTTGCGAGGCGTAAGGCCGGAATTTATGAGAGAAGAACATTCCCGGGGATAGTGCCGCGGCCTCCTTCTCGGGCGGCTTCTCAATTATGACAGTGAGAAAAAGTACACATTAAGGGGATTGCCCGGGGGCGGCTGAAGCAAGCACATGCATAGCGCGCTACAAAATTGCCGCTTAAGCTGCAGTGGGCGGTGATAAATGTAGAGAGGTTAGAAGCACGTTTTGACGTGGAAAAAAAAAAAAGAAAATAAGAAATATAAGAGAGAGAGAGAGAGAAAGAGAGGGGAGGGGAGTGAGGAGAGGGAGAGGGTGGGCTCACCACAAAGCTCGATGTGCTTATTAAAAGAAAGGCGAGGCTGATGAAGTGCAAGCCGAGCGTCTCTCCGACTCTCCCTCTTTCTCGTCTTCTCCCCGCGCGGTTGGTTGTTTCGTGATGAAGGGACGCAACGAGATTAACCGTATTCATTTGCGATGCTCGTTTCCCTCATCCGGCGGAGGTTGAGAATTTTTTAGGTCGCGCTCCTCAATCATAAATCCATTAAAAATCTAACAACCAGCGGGTCGCCCGTGCGCGCGCGTGTGCGTCCGTACGTGTGCGTCCGTACCCCGATACGAGCTCGTGTGACAAATGCATTAACTTTTAATAGGAGCCCTCTCCGCGGGCGGAAACAATGCTTCGAACTGATTTAACGTCGGCGATAATTGGACGCTCGATATCAGAAGTAACGGCCAACTTTTTCGCCGACTGATTTAATATTAGCGGTGGACGTTCTCGTTCTCGCAAGACGAGGCCAGGACGGGAGGGGGTGAGGAGAAGGGAAGGGGGAAAGGGGGAGGAGGTACATGGCGCTGGTAATTATCGAAAAAACATACTGCAACCTCAGCCTCAATCTGACCGAGAGTAATGGCTCGTTACTTCGGAAACGACACTTCGGAAGCCTCGCGCGAGATCCGGAAGCACGAACGATGTCGGTTGCGTTATGCAACGACGATTCACTTCACTGAATACTTGATGAACGCGAGAAGATTTAAGTCCAAAGAGACATTTTTCACGTAGAAACTCAAGTTCCGGAATTATAGCTATGTGCTTTAAAAAAAAAAAAAAAAACGAAAGAGACGCAAATAATTTAATTGACATTTTTCGTTTAAAACGAAATTCATATGTAATATAAAACATTTTTTTTTTTTTTTTACTTAAGTACTTTCTGATGATATTATGATATTATGATTTTTTTTATTGTAATGTTTTGCCGTATCGCATAATCGTTTAAAAGCTTTCAATTAAATTTGCTCGTCCCGCAATTTGGGTAACTGGATCCTGTATTTTGTTTATTATTAATGTTATAACAATATAAACATATCAAGATTCATAAATTTGTGTTTGTGCTCTTTTGTCGTTTACGTAGAGAAACGTGATATGTAATTATCTGCCTTTGCGCGAATATTTTGTAAATTGGCAATACGTTAATGGATAACGTGAATAAAGGAAGTTCCTGCTTCCGCTTTCTCTTTTTTTTATTTATTGTGGAAATGCTTCGAAGAACATGAATGAAGATATTGGATCGTATGAATAAACTGCAGCAAGTGCTTGTGCCTTTATTCATCGGAGGAAATGCTTCGAGAAATACGAATGAAGATATTGGAGCATATGCTTATTTCTTGGAGGCAAAGCATTTCGTTCTGTACGAGTTGTGGGGCATGCTATATAAATACGCGATCGAAAAAGGGCATTTACTATTGCGAAATAAACGGTAAAGTATAATATAACATGTAAAATATAACTCATATATGTATATATAATACAATACGATGACATAAAATATTATTATGAAATATAACACACAACAAATGTACGCGTATTACATTTATTTTTTAACACACGTATTTTAATACATATTTTAATACACGTATTATTGAATTACGTGCTCTAAATTAATAGCGTTTGTCGCGGTAACGGATGACAAACAATATTTACAAGCGCATTGTATCCAAGGATCTCGAGCGTTAATGTTTGGACAAAGGAATTTTCCACCAGATGTACCTTTTTTCATTTTGATCCATGATCTAGAATTGCACGTGACACGCGTATTCAAACGCGTACGTATTAGTAAAGTTGATTGTCCGTTCCCAACGCAGAGACGACGGTGCTCACCGAATCCTCATGCCTCGCAGACAAACTTTTGCACAAGTTCAATAGAGTTGGCGAAATAGTGTAACTCTAAGCGCGCGTATACTGGATTGTTGTTTGATATTGTTAATGCACAGATTCCATGTAATATCGCCATGCTTTTCTTGAAGGCATAATAATTAATAACGCGTGTCTCACATGCCGCGTGTTCACATTACTCACATCGACAGGCGTATCAACTTAGCATCTAATTAATTTTCACTTGAAAACAATAAGTGGTTAAAGAAGTTGGAGAGATAGTTGACGATATTCCCTCTTGAACAATAATAAAAAAAAAAAGATAATTATTTATACAGAATATATCTTCCCTTTGTGATCTTGTTTCAAACAACATTTCGGTTCGATCTCGATTTAATTAATACGGTCAACGAATGAACCACTAGCACGCAATAATAACTAACAAATACGGTTACAGGGATTATCGCAGTTATTTCGTTGGCCATCAATAGTTTAAACGCACGTTTCCAACATTCTGTGCGTTCTGCTAAAAATATTTAGAATACGTATGCAATTTGGAGGAAAGGATCCAACCAATTGGAAGCGCTAGGCTTAGCGTTTATTAAAACTATAATCAGTCAATTAAACATTTTATTGCTTTTGATATCTATAATTAACGAAATGACAGGCATGGTCACCGAACGCATTATGAATGTAACCGTTTTTAATTACAGTTAAATTAAACTATATTCTGATTTTACCGCACGTAACATATCGAAAGCAATTATCATAAAGTCGAGAGCCATATTACTCAAAGTCCTCTTTTGCATTAGCGAAATGACGAAATACAATGAATGAACGTAATAATAATAATAATAATAATAATAATAACAATGATAATGATAATAATAATAATAATAATAATAATAATGAAAATAAAATTAGGCATTGTAATTTGAAGCGTTTTCACATCAAATATTTGAAAATCCTGTAAATAGTATTATCTCTCTTTCTCCCTTGTAGCTACACATCACAAAGGCAAATGAGATAAAGTAGATTAATGAAATAAATAATAAAATAATATAGCTTAATTAAAATTTGCGAGAATTTCAAGAGCAAAGATTACAATTATTTATAGAGAGAAAGTATAGAAGTCAAAGATAAATAACGGAAAATGGACGATTGCGACACTTTTTGAAACTTATTTTATAAATTGTTACGATCGCGATCTTTAAGTATATTGAAGGCAATAGAGAGTTGTACCATTGGGCAAAGTGATTGTAGCTATATATAACTGCGATTACGTATCTAATACTGTTATCGACTGTAATATATCGAGAACCGTATTATATCAGGGTCGGAATTATATCGAGTTACTCCTGCTACTGAGAGAACTTAGGAAATAATGGTCTTCAGAAATGTTCGAATAGTGATAAAGTGACATGTATAGCTGAAAGATCGGAGGATGCTTGCAAACTTCATTATAAAGCTGCGCACGATGTAAAACGATGGCAGTGAGCTGTCTTCTTTTGTAACTTTGCTTAAGGAGCATAATATCCCAGCGGACTTTTGCGACCCGTAACAGCAAAAAGCTTGGAGCAGTAAAACGCTTTAACGTACTTTATAAATGCTAATTAAGTCCGAAACGTATTGTTATATTCCTAATGAAAATTGAAAACAGAGAGGACAGGATTATACTTTTGCCGCTGTTTTTAACTTTCTTTTTTTATTCCGTTCCTCTCTTCCGTGGCACGTTAATATCTCGCCCCCACACCCGCTCCCCCTTCATTCTCTCCTTTTATCGCGCGATTCCGTCAGGAAACTGGTAAAATGCGGCCCGCTATCGAAATCGCGGGCGACACGTTCGTTATTACACCTTCGATATCTGCAACGCGGAGTTGCGAAGAAAATATTCGTACACCACAGTGTAAAACAAAATTAATTTCGGTGCTACATGGAGCACCGGTGGTATCGCGAATGATATCGTGCTCGTTGCCCGCGATACGTCCACTGGACTCAATAACAACGTCTGCTCGATCACGTTTGGAAAATAAAACGCGTATGCGGAAGTGCCGGCTCGTATAGCACAGCTCGAAAATATTTTCCCGGATCCTATGCATAAATCTGGAAATGATTTATCTACTGCGTGTAATATTGGATTTCGTCACGTCCGGTCGCATATCGCCATCGACTTTCCAGCCAGCAATAGATATGATCACTGATACTGTGAAAGAACATCAATGATCTTTTGACGATATGTCGGCGCATCAACATCGATATGCACTTATTTATTATTAATAATAGATACGATAATTGACGCTCTATATTTGTTGCGAACGGATATTCTTGCATTGTTAAAAATTAAGATATTCCGCCTCTGCTCCAAGAGAAGGAAGGAAAGAGAGCTGTTCAGATAATGCTCGAGTACTCGCTTTATAACGAGTAACATTTTTAACTTTTATCCGCAACCAGTTTCCACACTCTGCATCTCCTCGGCGCATGTTTACAGTTGCATACGAGCTCTCCCGTACACACGTACGGACACGTACGGAGTCCCCATGTGCGGGAGTAAGTCTGATCTGTCGCCTGCGAAATCCCCGCGCGGAGGGAAGGAAGGATTGTGCACGCGTCGTTCCCCGCGCGAGCCCATCCGGAAAATGCGTTTACCTTTTCGCGCAACCTGCTAATGCCGCCAAAATTCTGTACACGCATACAGCCGCGCGTCTTTTCCAAGATGTATGGATGTACGCAGATATATATATATATATATATATATATATATATATCATAGCCGTTGTACGTCCGTAGTATATATTTCATAAAATACGTGACTTCGCGTATTTTCGCCAGCTTATCTTCGCCACCGCACACGTCGCGTACACGTACAGACGTTCACAGCCACAGAGTTCCGTCTCTCCAAACCGGAAAGTCTTAAGATAAAAGTTAATCCGCCACGTTTACGTTGCACTCGTGCTTCTCCACGTGGCTCCAATTGCATTTCTGATTATTGACCGTACTGGAAGAGACGGCACTTTTCAGAGGCAATTTTCTCCTTTAATTAAAAAAAAGATTTACACGCAAATCCGGAATCCAAAACGGGCAAACAAGTACGAATGAACGATAATTCACTTTAATGAATGTATAAACGGCGCCGCCGTCGTTCTCGATATTTTTTGCGGATTCAGTGAGGCGTAGTTCGCTTACTGTTCGTTTACTTTTTGTCTCGGGTCTCGTTTTGAGATGGATATAATTTTTTTTCTATACACCTATACATGTATAATGCACGTTCTCGTTTCGTCCTAGAATTTTCGAATGACGGTATACATGAACGTGTGAATATATATAACATGCGAATGATGTGCGCTCGATCATGTACTTGCATACGAGCTGATGCTACATGAACGTGCGCATTTATGCGTGCGAGTGTGTGTGTGTGTGTGTGTGTGTGTGTGTGTGTGTGTGTGTGTGTGTGTGTGTGTGTGTGTGTGTGTGTGTGTGTGTGTGTGTGTGTGTCGTGTGTAATGCAAGTCGATACGTCGGTGCCCGTATCGTGCGTCGCGGCGACGACATGTGCATCGATGTGCATCGGTGATGCGCGACGAACGACGTTAAATGTACCGGGTGCCATTTCGAAATTTAGCGGCGGTGGAATAAGCGGCCGCGATAAAAAGACAATTCGACCGACGGTGAGAGCCCGCCGTTGCCGCAAGGCGATTTCTGGGGGACCGTAAAGCGACCGGGACCATTTTCACACCCGGCCACGACGGCTTTACGAGTGATTTCGCGACGGTGTACGGTTACCGTAGTAACAGCAGAGACGGGAATTTTGTGGTTTTAAGAGAACACAGGGGTGGACGGTGAGTAAGATCCGAACGGAATATTAATCAACTCGGCACGATGTTCTCTGCGTCATTTCGGTGATGATGTATATACATTCCGCCCCGTACGACGAATAATTTTTCTTTAGCAAAAACGCCGAGGCACAGCGTTTCTGTCACATTTAGTCGGTATAAGCATTTTTTTTTTTTTTTTCGTTGTGATCGAATATACGATCTTGACAAATTGTACTTTGCTCATGTAAATGCTTGAGTTAAAATCCTTTTTTTATTTAATCGAATAATTTCATAGCCTTATATTCGCGAATCTGATTCTTTTGGACATCCCCTAAACGGCGTAACTGTCATAAAATTGGATATTTCTGCCGTTAATTTAATTATATTGATTGATAAACGAACTACAGACAGATTTTCGTCGAAATACAGAAATGGCAAAATCAAATTTCCTTTGGAACATCTATAATTACTGCGATGGTTACCGTTCGCGTTACATCGAGACACAAATAGGTTTTAACCCATTAAAAGTTGTATGAATATTGATAGAAGACTATATATTAATATTGATATTATTTCATCTACATATCCTCTACGCGTTTCAGTACTCGTTTTGTGGGACACGAAAATAAAGTTGGTATTGAATTGTTAAATCCATTATTAAAAATGCCTCTTTTGATAGCATTATTAATACATGTTTTTTTTTTAATAAAAAAAGGAAATATTTCATATGCGATGATTTGATTGCGAAAAAATATACGCATTTTTATGATCTTTATTTATTAATCTTTTTTTATTCAAATTTCTCACTCTCTCTCTCTCTCTCTCTCTCTCTCTCCAGAAGTGTTTAATAATCGATTTATTGCTAGCTTTTTACGAAAAATAGAATAATCTTTTTTTTATTTTTATAAACTCGACGGATGAATTGAAAAACAATAAATCTCCGAATAAATGATGATGAAAATGAGCAAATAATTGAAAAAAGGAATAAAACTTGAAAAAATTTTATTTCAGGGCGTCGGACTCGCTTTCTTCGGTCGTTAAAAAATTGAGAATTCTCGCGGATAGCGCAAATGTACGAGCGGTACAAGTATTAAGCGGAGCGAGTAAGATGATCATCGGGAAACGCGCGTTCCAAACAGGGAGAAGATGCGTTCGAGCGTGCGCGCGCGCGCGACCGCGTGTGTTGATTTCTAAATGCATCCGTAATCCCGGTGAGAGATCGATGGTTTTAATCAAGAGAGTGTCTCCTCTGCCCGGCGCCCCGCCACCCCTTCTGGAGTAACCACCCCTCTCTCTTTCTCTTTCCCTCGCGCGCGCGCGCGCGCGCGCACCCTCTGCACCCTCTTATTTTTAAAATAAAAAAATAACTCGCGCGCGCTTCGCGGTTCGGCAGCGAAAAGGGGGAGACAAATGGGAGAAAAGGAGAAAAATATTCGCCCGGTACCATTCGTACGGGATTAATATGCGGCGACTTTGCCGGGGTCGCATTCGCGTATTTCCAACCGTCGACACACGTCGTCCGCGGCGACTGAACGGAACTCTTCTAGACCGACAAACCCGGTCTCGCCAAACTATTCGCCTCGCGGTAAATTACCATCCAGCCTCAACAAATCTTGTTCGGATTGAAAGGGAATGATTTGAG
The DNA here is from genome assembly GCF_055798465.1 of Pogonomyrmex barbatus. Classification (NCBI taxonomy): domain Eukaryota; kingdom Metazoa; phylum Arthropoda; class Insecta; order Hymenoptera; family Formicidae; genus Pogonomyrmex; species Pogonomyrmex barbatus. The sequence goes on from NW_028297138.1 coordinate 9,642,186, forward strand.
TACGCGATCCGAGTCAGATTAAATTATTGAGATTATCGATTCCGTTGGACACTGGTATGTTTGTATAGGTAATTTGCATCGTTTTCTGAACAGGGAAATTGCATTGTTTGAAAACGTATATTCAAATTGGATTATGTTTAATGCGTTCCGTTAATTTTCCCCTGTCAATTATTGATAAAGGAATTTACGATTACAACATGACGATAATCGGAAAGCTTTCGGAGAGCTTCCGAAGCTTCGATGGGAAAAAGGCTGATCGAGCGACATTCTCCCGAAGGTAGGAGGAATCGCTGGTCGAATTGGAATATGCGGATATCACTCAGCCGCGTCCGTCTTCGCCGAGGGATTTCGCTGCCTGTATTCCGCGGCCTGTTTATGGCCCCGCATCCGCGGGAGAATAAGGAAATTGGATCGGCGGCCTTCTTTCTCTTTTTCGCCCCGTTCGTTCATCGAGATCGCGCTCGCGATCGATATATTAATTCGCGTTCGATCAAACGACGCGTCTCCGTGCAAATGTGTTGCGCGCCCTCACGTTCTTCCGCTTTCCTCCTTTTTTCCCCCGTTGTCATTTCTTTTTCATCGCTGCCGAGTGCCGCGTATTTACGCGCTGCTTTACAACGGGGTCATAAAATTATCGGCGCTCATAACTCTCGTAAAGATAAAAGGGCTCTATCCTCACGGCGGAATCTCCGAGCGGGTTTTGGATACGGGCGCGTACGGCGAAGTTATGAGTCCTGTGGGGGGTTTTACCCTTGTCAGGCTTGCCTTTTCCCCCTCTTCCCACCCTCCCCGCCACCCCCTCCCTCCTCTCTTCTTACTTTTCGCTGCAAGTACGATAATTGTCTCTCGTAATAATTGAGTATTTTAATTACGTTAATTAATTAAGAAATCTGCCTGACGATGTGCCGCACGGCGGAATCGTGATAGTTTTCTCCCTCCCTCTTCCATCTCGCTTTCTCCTCGCGACAGAATAATAACGTCGTTATCATACCTTAACGGCCGTCCGCGAATGAAGCTAACTACGTTAGCCTCTCAATAAGCGGGCTCGCTTTACCGTGAAAGTTCCGTCGCCGTAATTGCCGCGCGCGGCTTTATTGTGTGTCGCCCGGCAATCGCCGGCCCGCCGGCACACAATCTATGAAATTCAGTTGCGCGCGAGAGCGAAGCAGCGCGGGAATTAACGCCTCGACGTCGCTTCGCGTCGCTGTAGCGGAGCGGTGCAAGAACCGTGAACGGCACAAACGAGCGTGTCGCCGTCGCCGCCGCCGTCGTTACCGCCACCGCTGTCGTCGTCGTCGTCGTCGTCGTCGTCGTCGTCGTCGTCGTCTTCGTCTTCGTTGTCTTCTCCTTGGTGACCTGAGACTGACCGGAATCTCTCACTCGATCACTTTGCAAGCGTAAGTTCGAAACGTCACGGTTCAGATCACGTCGGACGAATACATATGGAGATATTTGAGATGGCGTTCGCGGATAGTTATGCCACCGGCGGTGAAGACGACGACGACGACGACGACGACGACAACGACGATGAAGACGAGAAGATGGTCGGGAGATTCCGGCCCGGATGCAATTCGTGATATCTCCGGATATCTAGTAGAAAGTTCCCTGTTGGCCGCTCTGTCAAAGCGACGCCGTCGCGCGCCATTCAATGCGGCAGCCACTCTTCTCTGCACGCGAGTTTCTCCTCAGTCGCTGAAACGTCTGGTGATACCTGTATTCTGGTACCGCGAGGGAAGTAAGGATGGATCTTTCTTGATACAGCGGCGAGCAACCTTTTTAGTTTTTGTTTGGTTCTGCAAAGTGAAAAATATGGACGCGGAATAGCATCTTTTTCATCAAAGAGCTCCGACTCCGAATCGAGAGTTACTATCTCTCATTTTTATCAGCTCTAGCCTTCTGCTGAAAATATAGATATTGAATAGTTTTTAATTAGATATTTACTTGAGCTCTGCGACTTAGGTGGTCATAATTCTAAAGCAATGTTTAAGTTATGAAAATTAAATGACAAATGCAATTCTGAAAAAAAAACATGGTGCAACAACCTCCGATATTGAAACGATTTTAGTATATTTTTACATGAAATACAAACCTTTACCTATATATAATATTAGTTTAGTTATAAAAACGTTTAGATATTTTTTTTTATGAAGAATTTTGGAAAATAACAAATACCAAAAAATATTCACTAAAATTTAATAAAGATTATAAAGAAGCGATAGAAATGATATTACCGGATTTATTAGTAAAACAAATTTATTTATTAATATCTATTTACTTAATAGGTAAATAAATTAATTTCCTTACACATCTAATTTATGGTATAAAATTTATTTAGATTATTCTAGATTTTAGATTATTTCTAATCTGAACTATCTTTTATTACTGGCTGTTTTTTCTTTAATCTTCATACAAAGTATGTTGAAATATAATGTTATTTATACGGTATGACAAAATAGTTGACGGACAACGTTTGACAACGACAGAAACGAAATGAATGAAATAAAACGAATGAATAAAATTTCGGTTGCGGTTTTGTAGACCGACATTATGGGTGGAGGGTTAATTTTCCGTTCTACAGTTACATTGCATTTACTGCCACCATTAGCTCGATTGACCTAAATATAAGTCTATTATAAATCGCTATAGCGGGACGCGAGCGCGGCGCGGAAACGCAAAGGCAACCGTGCGCGGCGAAACAAAATTACAGCGGCAACTAATATCTCTCCGCGCTGCTCATGAAAGTCCATTTAAAGTTAAAACAAAGTTAAAACAAGCGGCTGCCGCCACTGCCACCGTTTGGTGGTGGGACTTGGCGCGCCGGGCCCGGATCAGAAATTAAGGAAGACCGTCGAGGGATGGTAGGGACGCGTGAATCGTAGCTATTTACGAAATTATTCAGAGGGGTTGCCTGCGAGGGGGTATTAACATCCCGGCCACGTAGACTATCCCCAAAGGAGTATTTCCAGCGCTCTTTTCTTCGGCAAACGCTTCGGTACAAAGGCACGCACGAACGCTCATATCGATCTACGAGATTCAGGCAAGGCATTTGTCCTTTCAACGTAACATTGGGTTGATCAAGTCGACAGATTCGCAATCCTTTACCAAATGCACCAAATGCAAAGAGAACCATAGAAATGAAAAAGAGAGAGAAATATAAAATTTAAGAATAAGCAAATAGGGGAGCGTTAAAGTAAAATAAATAAAGTAAAATAAAAATTTTTAGCTTAATTTAAATATCTAGTAATAGAAGCGGAATATTTCAAATATATACTTGTTTTTTTCCATCTCATATTTATATAGGGAAAAATCTTTCAGTGGCGAAAGTACATATAAGTCAGTGCCGCAATCGAAAACACGCGTTCGACATGGATGTAAATTTTAGAGCGGAAGCGTTCCATCGCGCGCGGTTCTGGCGTTAAGGGATTATAGTTTATAGGAAAAGGGACTGAGAGAGAGGGCTCGAAGGAAAATCACTCCGACATCGTGTCGATGCGCACGAGGGATTTGAAAGCCGTGAATTTCCATTTCGTCTCGTCGCTCGGATCGTCGTTACGCCCGAACGCTCCGCGAAGCGGTCGGACTCGACGGATGCGATACAGAGAGTCGAGGGAAGAAAACAATTACACCGATTGCGAGGTATAAAAATGCATGAAGTCACCGTCGAATTTCTTGGAATTTTGCAGAGCAATGACGTTACCGATATACCCTTTTCTCTCTTTCTCGCTGAACGAGCGTGTCTTTCGACGAGCCCCGACATCGTCGATACGAATCGATTTTTGCAGAAGGCACCTCTGTGAGGAATAGCGTAAAATAGCGTCGCGCATAGCGATGGAACGATTCCAACTTTCGTGGTAATATTACATGAGATACTGCAAGTAGCGTAGAGGAATCGTATCGCATTAACATAACCACATAGTTTTTGTAGGATGATTAATGCAGAGTTTAACGATACGAATTAATGAGCATCGCGTATAATAAATACGGTAAGGAGCTAAGTTAATGCCTCAATTAATAACGAGGGTGTTTTAACGAAAAACATTGTATCTCTAATAAATCAAAAAATTTCGATGCAAAGTTATCGAACTTTTGAAATGGGAATGTCACAAAAGTTTACAATGCTAACGTGTACCGTATTACATCATCATTCGAGCCGCGATGAATCAAAGAGGATGCGACGACACGGAACGATGCGTTTTTTTAGATTAATAGCGGTCGTCCCTCTACTGTTGGGCAAAATTACGATTCTGACAGAGCGTATAGCGGTTGCTCCGCTCGCGAGACCACTTCATCATATTTCGACGATCCCGGCGATTTGGATCAATGCTGAAAATACCGAGATGTCGTGAAAGTTTTACACCGCCAGTTTTTTTTTTTTTTTTTCATAGGTCATAACGTCTTTATCGCGCGAACTCGTAGTTCGCAGAGACTCGGGTTCTTTTTCTTCCTCAACGGTTTTGACGGCTCAGCGTGTTTTACTTTCTACATCGAGAAGATATGTCAGGAACTGACTTATCAATGTTCCGTGCAATACGTCGTTGGTTCAATCGACCGTTACGAGTGTCTCAATAAGTTCAAATATCGTTATTGCGACGACATGTGTGAGAAAAAGTAACACAGAACATACGTCAATTACCTGATAAACTCGTGCTCTCGTAAACTGTAAGTACCGGATTCTTTTCGGAAGAAAAAGAGTCGACTTGGAACTAATTGAAAAATCGTTTAAATTGATAAAGAGATAATGTATAATTTAGAAATAAATTAGAAATAAATTTTTACTACTTGAATTTAAATACTTTTAATCCTTTAAATCCTTTTAGAAAAAAACGATATCGCATTAATTATGTTATTATATTAAAAAAAATTAATTTTTGATTTTTTTACATCTATCGTTTTTAATTCAACAGAAATTTCAATAATTTGTACTGTCTCTTCTTAATCTAGAGTTGAAATTGGTGATTGTGTAATTTAATAAAGAATTCGCGATGTATCAAGTTTTAATTCTAAAGCACACACAACGACATTACATGAGCGTCTGAACATATAGCCATCGTGTTACCAATTGCTCGCAAATTACGTCGTAGAGGGTTCTTCTTCAGAGATGGGACAGATTCACATTGCGAACGCGGAACTGAATTCGATGATGGTGACGCATTTTCGAATCTCCCCGGCGTGTATATATACATGAGGAGCGAGCACAACGGGATGTGCCACGACGATTATTAGCCGTGAATACCGACGTGGAGAAACTGCTCTGTCGATGTGGGAAGGAGGGATAGATAGTGAGATCTCATCCTCCTGAGCGACGCGCGCCCGGATAATATGATCCTTTCGACGGGAGGGAAGCGAGCACGAGGAGGCAAGCACCAAGCCACTACCGCGCCCCGCTCTCGAACGTTCAACCCCGGTATCCGCTGCGCGTCGCCCTACAGCTCGATCTCCGTGTAACATCGTTACCCGAGAACTCCCCAAAGACAAGAGACGAATGCCGCTCGACGAAGCGTGACGCGCCAGAGCTGATACGTGCCGGCGTGTGTCGCTCTTTCCGATAATTACATCTTCGTTAGCAGTCGGCGCGAAGACGGTGGGTCGCGGCGAGACGGCGGGATGAGGGGAGTGTCGGGGAGAGAGAGGCGGATTGCCATTTTAAGGGAACGATAATGTAATGTAACTTCGGCAGGTGGTGCATACGCATTTTATCCACCGCTACTATGTATCGACGTCGCTCGGGCTACGTCGGGGATGTGGGACACCCTTGTCTCCGCTCTTTGGTAATTACGAGGTTCGATATTTCGGCAAGGATGATTACCTGTGATGTTAACGCGATCGGGACGCTCGTAATTCGATATAAGATTTTTCGGAATGTATTTCTTCGTACGTTATTTCCTTCTCCCCCCATCCCCCCTCCCCGCCCCAAGATGTATCTCTTTGGCGTAATGCGCGATGTTCCCTCTCGGACTTATTTTAATCGACGATTTGAAGCAAACTCACCGCCGACTTACGCGCCGAGTTTCCCCACGCGGCTTTTTGTTGCTCGCGTCGCTGCTTAGAATTAAGCAGAACTTTGATAAAGTTGCTGTAACTTCGTTACAGCGTCGAGTGCATTTGGCATATTCGGGACGATATAACTCGCCTCTCTGAGGAAGACAATTTGATCAAGCGCTATTTACGGTTAAACGGCGGAGTAATTAATAATATAATGGAGCCTCCGAAACAGAGTTCTGTTTCCAGATGATTAGGGTCCGAAAAATTGGAGATAATCCTGTATAAAAAAAAAAAAACAGGCTTTTAATTACAAAGAATTTTTTTATACTTTTTTTAAATTTATATATGTATTTATTTAAAAATTATGAAGAATTGTGCAAATTTATGATACACAATTTAAAGCTCTTATTAGTCATTTCATTGACTTTTAGAAATTTTTTTCCTATGATCTTATTATTAATATTATTATTATTATTTATAAATTGTAACATTCGTTATTCGTTGTTTTTATATGCAATATATTTTTATATGCAATATGTAATTACAACGACATTACAATACAATAATTCGGCATTATTACATACGTTTCTTCATCGTGAATATCCACGATTATCTATGGGAATATCTATGCTACCCAAAGTACACGCTTCTGATCCTAGGCAAACATCGGGCTAGTTTAATATCGCACCTTCGGTGATGCGACGTCAAGTTCGGCGGGTTAATCTCAAGATTCCCGGGAAATTCCCTAAGTAATTTGTAGATTCGCCGAGTACTCAGGGTTATATCAATCCTTTCCGCAGTCGAAGTTTCGTGTGCGTCATGTGCGGTAATTGGCGAAGCCGAACCGCTACCGTCGGGGCAACCTCACGCGCGTGGTTGAGGGTATGGAGGGTGGGATGGTAACTCAGGGGTCGCGTAACTCAGGGATGGATGGTAATGCATGCGGCACAACGGAGAGAATGTCGCGTTGCGCGCGTACGTCTTTCTTCAGCCCGATCTCTTTCCATCCGTTCCGGCTATCGGGTCTTCGGGCTTCCTCTTTCGACCCTACCCCCCCCCCCCCTTTGGTCTACGACATTAATGCAAAGCGAGGACATGCGGCGGCGACGGCGGCGACAGCGACGGCGACGGCACGACCCCGTCGTGGACTACCCCGAGGATGCTTCTTGCAAGAATAAGAGAACAGGATCGCTGGGGATGTCCCGGGATTCTGTCCTCTATCGATCTCCCGCGTATATAGACACTAACTTGTGCCCTCCGCAAGCCGTGCTATGTATCTGCCATATATACATATACCGCTTCTCTCTCTCCCGATCTCCTTCTCTCACCTTTACTCGCTATCTCCCTTTTCTCCTTTCCTCTCTCGGTTTCTCCCTTTCTCGTCTCCCTCTGTGGACCACTCTGTCTCTCTCTCTCTCTCTCTCTCATCTATCCGTCCACTCTCTTTCTCGCTTCCTCTCAGGTCCGGCGAGTTCCCAACACGCATACAGAAGCCCGAAGTTTGCACTCGTGTTTGTGTTGCGCCACCCCCGACCGCCGACGCCACTGCTACCCCATCGCAGCCCCTTGTATGTTGGTAGTACGTGTCTGCGAGGAGGGGGTGAGACCGCGCATAGCCACGCTCACCGCTAAAGAATGTGTTAGATGCACATAAGCGGCGCGTCGCGTACACATAGAGATGGCGCTGGGCCCTGTCCCCTTTGTGTTTACCGCATTATCGAGAGGCGCGACCCTCGTCTATGTTTCCTACAAGTCCATCAAATCCCGAATGTCGTCGCGAAATTTCGACGTTAGTCTCTCCTATATATAAGCCTCCGTTATAGATAAAGGGGTATGCGAGAGAGCGAAATTATATATATATATATATATATATATATACCGGATTATTATTACACCACTTATACTTCAGGACTCGAATATGCGGCATCAAAATAGGATAGGGCGTGTGTACAACGAGAATGTTCGAAGAATGAAAATTTAATATATTCCTGAACACCATATCTGGCACCGATTCCTCGCGCATACTTGATGTTAGAAAATATAATAACGAAGAAAAAAAGCATAACAATGAGAGTCAGCTATAGAAATTGATATGAAAATGGAGATAGAAATGCTTACTATATTTTCTTTGTAATATTATAAGGATTCATTTTCGATAACGTTTGTGAGTAATTCTTTTCCTTTTTCACTCTCAACAACTTTTCAGGATTCACACCTAAATAAGTACTACGTCGTGTTATATTCTCATGTCTGTGGATTTTGCCAGCAATGGTCGACCGACGAACGCGACGCGGAACAAAATTGGGACCGTGTCGTTTCTCGTGCACACACGTGCGCGCGTGTATTCGAGTAAGTGGTAAATCCGGCGATTTCCATATTACTCTCCCTATGTACCGACATCGATAAATATTCGACTGCACTCGGATGCGACCTCGTCGGTTTTATTTTTATTCATTTTCTCCTTTTTTTCCTTTTTCTTCCAAGTACACGATGCGCTTGCATCGCTTTTGTCCTCTTTCTTCGGATTTTTCGTTGCTATGCAGAACCAAACATCGATGGCAATGTCGTTTCGTTTTGCATACAAAGCGCGCAAAATCTAATTCATAATCTATAAATATTATTTTTACACACAGGAAACGGATGTGTTATATTTATGAGCCATTAAAATTGAGAAGAAACTGAGATGTTGAAGATATTACTTTTCAAATCGATAAATATTATACCAATATTTTTACGTTAAAAGAAAATATTTTTTTTTATCTACATCTAATAAACGATTTAACACAATATAAACTTTTGCCTTACCAAGTTTGGTATTTATTTATTTAATATCTATTTATTTATTTAATAAAACATGGGAATATCATTACCTTCTTCTACATGATTAATAATTTGACACAATATAAATTTTTACGTTTTCAATTTTTGCGTTTATTTATTTAGTAGTTTATTTATTTATCGAATGCAGAAATACCGCTATATTTTTTTTAACATTTCTGAAAAAAGTGTTTTAATTGCTGCTTTGATTTTGCTGTAATAATATCGCATTATTATTTCAATTCCTGCGGTGCTCGAGTCCAATAATTCGATTGCAGAAGATTACAGCTGCCGTCGTAACAATTATCTTGCCACTCACATTAATTGCATAAACATGTTTTAAAAGCCTATATGATCGCGCAATTAATTATCTTATTAACTTCTCTCTGACAATATAATTTGTATATACATATGGATATGTTAATTATCCATTAATTAACTTTATACAAATATAATATTTTAATCATTAGCATATTAAATGTTACTTTGTCGACGCAAATAAAATAATTTCTCTGAAGGCCTAGATTAGAAAGACGAGACATCTGATAATATGAAATATCGCTTTTTTGCGATTTTTTTTAATTTAAACTTTTTATATATTCTTATCTATATCTTGATTGCGAATGGATTGTTAATCATAAATTATGTGCACATGGTTACACAGAGACATCAGATATTTGATTCTTCTACAATCAAATATATTAAATTTGCGATTGAAACTGTGTGTGTGTGTATATATAAACTCGATTAACAAATAGCTAAACGGTGAATTATACTAAATCGAATGAGAAGCCTGGTTTTAGATTATTATATAAGCGAAATTGAAAATTAAATGATATCAAATAGTTGTCCCGTGCAATTCTACATTTCCCGCAAACCGACAATTCCCAATGTAATTAAATGAAATGCAAAAGTGTAGATGAACAAAATTGAATAAAATATTATATGCCTGTCGTGTAGGCAAATATATGCGAGCCCGTCTTTGTTTCAGAACGAGATAGTTTCGTTTCGCGAGAGGAATTATTACGAGCGTAATTATTTATTAATCTCGATATTAATTACCATTCGTGCGTCGTATTATGTGTGAACAATGTCGTACGTAGAGATACACCGGCTTCGTGGGCAGCGTAGATGGTTTTTATCGATACGATTCGTTGTACTTATAAAGCCACCTTTCTGTTTACTGCATTATTTAGAAGTATGACCCACTTCCGGAAGTCCATTAAATCCCGGCTAGTGCTGTCAGGAACTCGAAGTACGGATATCCCGTCCTGAGAAACTGGCTTAAACGATAGTCACGTAGGAAGTACCATCGCGTAGTGAAGTTGTCCCATTGCTTAACATCAAGCGACATCGAAGAAAGAATTCACAAAGCATTACGAGATTTACGTGTCCCTGGTTGCTCTTAAAGCGGATCGAATATATCGTGTTTTTCCGGACCCATTCCACCGTATGGTTGATTTTTATCCGTTACGATTTCTTATCTTGAAATGAATACTACCTCTGAATCACACCACGGAATGCATTGTGCGAAGACGTGTCAGATATAATAGACCAAGATTATGTACAAAAAGGGGCGGTATTGAATATGTAGCGTTATACTAACTATTAATAAAGAAACGATCGATATAAAGATATCTATCTTGTTTACTGTCATCTATAAAATTTATGGTGCTCTTGACAAAGTGCGCGTAAAATACCGTCGCGTAATGAGCTCATTGAAAAATTGAAATTATACTATCGTTATAATTAACTGGTATTCATTTATACAAGTAGTATAAAAAGTTTTCAGATTATTAAATTATGCATTCCTTTTTAATGCATCGTCAAGCAGAAACAAAACGGAATAATTTCGATGTTTAATTGCAATTATCACGAGAGATTGTTATCGAAAATTACCGAAAAATACCGAAAAAAAAAATTTTTTTTAAATTTTAGTCTTTATTTAATTTTGCATTTATTGAATTTTGCAAAAGATAATATTTACAAAAATTGAGCAAAGATAATACTTTTGTTAATATAAATTCAATCATATCAAGACTAAAATTTTTTAAAAGATTATTCTTACTCATATATGAGAGTATTTGTCTTGATTTGAAGACTGATGTTTTTTTCTGCGTATATTTCATGCGCGCACTTGCTATCGCGATTTCTCCACGCACTTTTAATTAATATATATTTGATTGATAGTACCTGCATGCTGCTCGAATAGAATCGTAAAAACATGTATGTTGGCAATTCAGTTTTTGTCGCAATTCGAGACGAGGACACTTGATAGCGCGTTCCAGCTTATAGACGAATAATTGCGACACGCATAATTGCGAAATCTATATGAAAATAAAATGCAATAAATTGCAGCGCAATATTAATTATATACGAAATGTTACTTCGCTTTATTCCCGGTGAATTACGTTTTTAAATTTCATTTATGTACACGTTTTACGCTGCGTTTCTTCTTAACAATGGAGAGTTTAAATTTTTATGCTTGTTTCTCGCAGAATGTCACCATTAATCATACGCCCTTTTCCACAGTGAACTCTTCATCTCTAATAAGAACAGATAAACCCGCGGCAACCATTAGTACGAGTCGTCACATGAAAGAACGCGCGTCTCTCTCGGAGAAGAGGATGAGGATATCCTCCTAGGCCGGGACGGCCGTACAGTGGGACAGAGATTTTGTCCGTTGACGTGGCGATTTGTGCAAGCAACAGGCAACTTTCATTAAAGCCTTTTCGAGCCACGGCGATTCCTCGCTCGCCTACTCCCCTCGTCTCTTTTTCTCCCTCCGTCCCTTCTCGTCCCGTCGCTCGCTCTCTCCGTGGCCGCCACGTGTCGGCGCGGGCCACGGTAACATCTATGTCGGAGGCCGGTCGTGCAATTCGCGCGTGCTGCATGCGAGAGAGGAATGCATCGTGCGTGCACGTGTCGAGGCAGGGGCGCGGAGAGGCCAAGTCTGGGTCATTCACGAGTCGCGCGCGCTCTCGCATTCATGCATTGTGCCACGCCAAGAATTGCCGGCGGCGTATTGGCGTATTGCGCGAGCGAGCGCGACGGAGATTCCTCTCGTGTGTTTAAGCGCCGTTAGCGTCGCGTACCCGTAATCCCGTTTCGCGTTTTCGCGTCGGCCGTCCCTTGTGCTTTCAAACGTAATTAAAGCGACGCAAACAGTGCATTCCCCTCCTCTTTTCACTCCTCTCTCTCTCTCTCTCTCTCTCTCTCTCTCTCTCTCTCTCTCTCTCTCTCTCTCTCGTTCTCTCTTTGTTTATCTCGCTTAACGCTGTCCCGTTAGCCGGCGAGAAAAGCGACAGTCAATCTCGCGCCTCTTTATGAAAGCGGCTTTTGAGAACGTGGAAATTATTTCTTCTTGGCAGAGAAACAAAAAGATCACAAGAAGCAAAAGCTCATTTCAAGAGTTAAGGCTGACAGCTGCTAATTAGTTAGTGTTTTGATGAGTTCAATCTGGGGATATAAATGGAAGGTGTAGAACGAAACCTCATTTTTCACAATATTCCTCATAATTCTAACTGGAAGATGCCTTGTTGGGAATTTAATTTAAGGCTTTGTTTGAATGTCAAGATACTTAACGTCGAGGGAGGGAAAAAAATCGCGCGAAGAGCGAAATAAGCGAAATAAAATAAATGTTTCACGGATAATTCTCTTAAGCGGGTAGCAATTTCTGCCCTCGGCGCGGAGAGAGGAGCCGCATTAAAATATTAATCGCGCACTTGAACACCGCGCGAAGCGAGAATCTCAACTGCCGTGCGCGCGGCGACTGCTGCAAAAATGCGAAGTTCGAGCGGCAAACCAAAGAAATCACTCTCGCCCGGCTCCTCGTACCGTTCAACGAAGTCTCTTTCTCGTTGAAAACTTTCCTTCGGAAGTTTTTTCTCACCCCCTTCAAGTTCTCTCTTGGCGCAGATCCTCTCAGCACTTCGTACATAGACGCCCCCCCCTCCCCCCCCCCGACGTGTACATCTATATATCTATATAAGGGTGAGGGCGGAGAGGGACCTTTTTATCTGTTTTCCATCGGGCAAAACGAGTTGCCTTTTGTACGGCGGTCGATAAAGGGAGGAAATGATGATCCCCAGGATGAGCCGCGCGCCGAGGGAACTTTCAGGCGACGTTGAAGACTAGTCGTTTTAACGACGTCGTGGATTTGCGGCGGTGGCGGGCGGCGGCGGCGGCGGCGGCGGCGGCGGCGGCGGTGGCGGTGGCGGTGGCGGTTGCGGCGGTCGCGAGGGATTGGTGGGATACGGAAGGCGGCAAGGGTATGGCCGTTTTATCGCGCTCGTA